>NC_140493.1:85196529-85304029 GCF_964271855.1 Acomys minous | reverse complement strand
TAGTAGCAGAAAATTATCTAATATATATGATAAGTGGGTAGATAGTTGGATGGATGAATAGAAGATAGATAGATAGATAGATAGATAGATAGACAGACAGACAGACAGATAACCAGGCAGGTACTCATCTAGTACAAAAAAAAAATGTGTGCACACTTTAGTTTCAGAGGAAACATTGTAATTAGATGCAGTACAGAAGGAATCATAGAGAAAAGAATATTTTATTTGCAAACAGAAGGGTGTAAAGAAACAGAGGCATGGCAAAAGCTCATTTTAGAAAGAGAATGCCTTTGTTACTGCAAAACTTACATGTAAAAATTTCAATCCCTAAGGTGAAGTTATCGGAATTGTAGCCTTTCGGAGGTCATTATATCGCGAGGGCAGAGCCACTGTCAATAGGAAATGTCCTTCTGAAAAACGCCTTAGAGAGTTATTTTGCTGACCTACCATGCGATGTTGCTGTGAGAGACAAGGCTCACCCATCACTAAATTTGCTTGGCCGGAAGCTTTCCAGATTCCAGAGAAGTGTGAAAAACAAATTTCAATTTTGCAAAAGTTTCCAAGTCTATGATATTTTCATTACAGTATCCAGAATAATTAAGGCGTCCACACTGGCCTGACCATCATTTGATATATATCCTCATTCCTAGAATACAGAAAACGTATAGTAAAGAAATGGGCGTAGGCTATGTGAAGAGTGAATCCGTGTGATGGGAGAAGTGCGTGGGGGCTTACTCCACATTTAAGTTGGAAGTGTCTAACTGTCCCAAGGAGAGGTAGTAAAGCTTGTCAAAGTGACCATGGCCTGAAATCTGATGTGGAAATCAATGAGAGGAATGGGCAAGTAGGGACAGACATTAATTCCAGCTTTTAATCAAGTGGCAGTATGTGGCTGAGGTATCAGTTGGTGTTCGAGTACATGAAATCTATAAAAGCCTCTCTGTCTAACATTTAGATGTCTGTGTTTATGATCTCTTTCACACAGTGATGCTATCTTGTGGAATAGAATGACAGCCCAATGCTGTCCTGCAAAAATGGCAGCAGAAAGGATAAGAGGAAACAAATATGACAGAGTCACCTCTTGCTTAGAACTGACTGCTACTCCTATCACACAGTTTTCTGTTTGGTTTGGTTTTGAATGCTGGATCCCTCCCTTATAAGTTTTGTATCTGAAAGAGACCCAGAATTTCAGTTTCTTTGCCCACAATCTAATAATAACAACTGCAACTATTTGATAGGTTGATGGTATACTATATAGCACTCACAATATTTAAGGGACCAGATTAGGTTTTGCTTCTTTAAAATGGCATTGTTAACATACCTAATTTCACAGAATAACCTCTCTTTTGATTTTTTTTTTCTAGTCAGGTTTTGATTGGGGGCCAAAAAAATCACAACCTTGTTGAAGAACACTAGTGATTTTGAAAAGAGGCCAGTGGCATGGAAAAGTACCAGTCAGGGTCTCAGACTGGGTAATAATATATATCACTGGACACAGAGACTCTTTGTCCTAGGGAATAAAAACAGTGGCTTGATAATGGGACAGGGTGGGATCCTTAGGAAGGAGTGTTAGAAAGGCTAGTATTAAATTTCAAGCTTAACAGGATGTAGGAGAACCGGCAAGAAGTATAGAAAATGGAAAAAAAATGACCAAATGGCCAATAACACTTACCAGAAAAGGAAAATGCACTGAAGCGTGTAACGCTCTCACTGTCCTGCCTCTACCTCTTATGCCACAAAGGAGAGGTTCATACTCTGGGATGCTCTGATCTAGGAGAAATGATTCTACCTTGAAGCCGGATGCCAAATGGAATGGGAAGAAAAGGTGCGGGGGTACGGGGATTTCTAACAACTTTCTGCAACTTTGACCCGAGTGCTTGACTTTGGCTGCAGTTCTAAAGGTGAGTTGTTATTTGAATACATGCAGCAAAGCCATAAGGCGTGGTGCCTACGTGTTCATATCTGAGCTCTCTTGCATGCCGGTGTCATCATGTGGCAGAGAACAAGAGCCCAATGTGATCACCCAATCTTGGCATGCAGAAGACACGGACAACTCATTTAGTATGCTGCAGATCCCTCCCTGGCGGTTTTGTGTAGTGGTCCACGGCCAGTGCTAATCATTGTTATGCTCCTTAGTTTGGAAACAGTGCCTTGAAAAGAAGAGATCCAGCTTATGCACTGCATGTTTTTTGCAGATGCTTAACGCATCTTAAGTTGTCAGTACTCATTGTTAATCTTCTAAAAAGGAACGTCGAGGCACAGGGAAAGACGGGAGTATATCGGGTGAAGAGTTCTTCTCTCAGTGTGGCCAATATAATGAAAGCGATAAGAAAATTTTATATATAATCACAGTAATATTTTGTGAATACTCTGTTGAATGGCGTAGCCTCCTTCCTTTATATTGCAAAGCCAAAACTAAATCTTTGGTCTTACCTTAGTTACATTTTTTTTTTGTCCAGGTGATAAGACCATGATTTTGCACAATGGTTAGACTTAAGGACATGCTAAGGAGTGGCTCAGTCTAACACCTGGCTCTGTGTTAGGCTGAGGAGTAGCTCAGGCTAGTATCTAACCCTCTGTTTCATGAGCCATCCTTAGAGCACCTAGTTTCAACTTGGATCCCTAATCCAAGCTACAATCAAGACAGTTAGGAGCTGTTTCTTAACAAATAGAATTCATTTATAGAAGGATATGTGTATTTACTCTCTCTCTCTCTCTCTCTCTCTCTCTCTCTCTCTCTCTCTCTCTCTCTCTCTGTGTGTGTGTGTGTGTGTGTGTGTGTGTGTGTGTAAGACACACACATGCTGCATGTGGAAGTCAAAAGACAAACTCTCAGGACTGTCTTCTCATCTTCTGTCTTGTTGAGCCAGGGTCTCTCTTGTTTCTCCCATACTGTGCCTTGCAAGCTAGTTGGCCTACAGGATTTGGGAAGGGTTTCCAATCACTTTTTCCTACCTCACTTTAGGAGAATTGGGATTATAAGTGCATAAGAACCACATCTGTCTTTTTGTATTTGGAATGAGGGTTTCAGGAGTGAAACTCAGGTCACCAGCCTTTCTCATCAAGAGCTTTTACTAATTGTGTCATCACCTCAGCCGTTAAGCACACAGAATTCTGAGTGTGTGATGTTAGTAAAAGAAAAAATAAATTCTTAGCTCTCGTCATAATAAATTTCTTCATTATCATGCTCAATGCCTTAATTTCACAGCAGATACTCAATATAATAAGTAGACTTAGACATGACTGTTACACAGCTGCCCAGTATGTACAATGTATAAGTCCCTAGTGATTTACAATAGATTATGATGTGAACAGATCCCCTTTGACAACCTACACATCATAAATAACCTTGGGTTAGACTTAAGAGTATTTCACTGCTTCTTCCTAGATCAGACAACTGCTCCAGAGAAATCTTACAATCAGAATTAAAGTGCAGTCGTTGAAAAGGTATACAACTTGAGGCAGGGATGGCATATTATGTCTCTAAAACACAATATTTCATTGTAAAATAAATTACTTCAGATGAATGCCCTATTATCTACTAAAAAAAAACTTGAGTCAGAGCCCTAATTTCAAAACTTTCCTGTCTTTACCTGGTCAGAGATTGCAAAATAACAGAGAAGGAAGCCAGGAATGGCAAAACAGCACAGTGATAATGAGGCATAGAAGGAATATAGAAACAAAGGGAAGTGTGTGCAGAGAATTCCTCATGGACTATGAGTGTTAGAATCATAATGAAATATGTATAAATGCAGTGGTAGGCTTGTGTAATATGGCCTGGTGAGTCATCTCGTGTGGTTTGAGAAGTTGCAAAAAGAGTAACCAAAGCCACTCGTTTTTAGATAAGAAAATTGAAGAAGGGAACATTGTAATGTGTTTCCTGACATTCCTCTGTGTTAATTTCAAAATTGGTGTCATGGGCAGCAGCACCAATAAACCTCAATCCTGTCAAGGCTGCAGTGCTACAGTCTGCCCAAGCTGGTTTGGAGAAGTGTTAAGCACCCAGGAGCAGCAGATCTGTGCTCTGAACCACTGTTAGGTTTACCATGGCCAGGTGGCTCCAAGGCCACGACCATCTGTGGGAATGTCAAAACACCACTGTGATTGTTTTCCTTCATTGTTTCACTTCTTCTCCCTCATAGAATCATCCATGACTGCACTGAATTCAAGGAAACTGTGTTCTACCTTGAGCATCATCTATTGCTAAGTGCCTGTCACATAGCAGGCTCTCACTAGATAATTGTTGAGGAGGGAGAATCGTTGCATCTTTCATCTATCAACTGAGCGTCTCAGCTCCCATCCCTATGGCTATTTGTTCATGCTTGTTATTTCCCAAGCTTATTAGTACTCTATGTGGTCCATGAGGCTATGTTAGCCAAGATAGATGTTTGCACAGATTTCTCTCTGTCCTGGCAAGTGCAGGAGTGGACAGTCCTGTTATCCATTCTGGATCAACACCAGGAGTTCCTCTTTGTTTAGGCTTCAGGGCTAAATCTTCTTGTACATAGAAATGTATCATGTTGATGCTTCTGATGGGCAGGCTGCCCAGGGCTTCATTGAGTTATCAGTGTTTCTACTTGATCTATTGACAGTCGAGGGTTGAAAGTAAACAGCTTTGCCAACTCCAAAGAGCTGGGTTGAGGCCTGGCAAGCCGGAAAGCTTTGCACAAAGCTAAGAGCTGGCATAGAGATTGAGTCTTGCAGTAAGATTTTGCTGCTGCACATAGGAGGAAGGAATTTCATTAAAAAGTCTGTATTCTAAAACCAGGGCAAAGAATTAGACCTTGAATGCGATCCACGCATTTAAGGAGCTCGGGTGTGTGCAAGAAACAAGGCAGTGGATTTGGAAGAGAGAGGCAAGTAGGATTTAGTCTCACCTTATGAGTCACTGCCTTCTTGGTTACATTATTTCTGTATCTGTAAGAGAGATGGGAAATCATCAGTGCCACTTGATAGAAAAGGAGGTGTGGATTACTGCTATTGGATCTATGAAAACCTAGCTACCTCTCATCCATGACCTTACAGAATCTTGCCTATGAAACTTAAGATGAGATTCAGCCACAAGCAAAGCAGGTTTCTTCATCAGTTAGCTGGCATACCAGAGAGTTTAGTAAGATAATAAGCTTGGTGTTAACATGGCAACAAAGAGAAAGTTCATATATTTAATGCTAGAGGAGAGAGTTTAGAACCAGAATATATACAAACCAATGAATGGGCAAAGTTAGTACACATGATAAACGTTGATGGCATGTTTTGTTTTATGTTGATTGAAATATCCTGGTGAGAAAGGAATGGTAAAAAAATAAATAAAAATAATTAAAAAATAATAAAAACATTGAGTATGAAACAAAAATTTGTGTGCCTTAGACCATAGCTAATTTTGGTTCTTAATTAAGTAATATGATTAACTCAATGTCATGGTTCATTAATGGTAGGAAAATACCCATGATGATATGATTTTGATGTGAAATGCCCCTCATATAATACTGTGTTTGAATGCTTGACCTGCATTTGTTAGTGCTGTTTTGGGAATTTGTGGAACTCTGAGGAAGGTAGGAGAAATTCTTGACGTTTATAGCCCTTGCCTCATCTCAGTCTTTCTGCTTCCTGGTCCTTTAAGTTGTCAGTGTTTCATGTCACATGGTCCTACTGCTACAGAACCTCTAATGCCCTTCATTCCCCACTGAGATCAATCATGTTCCTCCGAATCATGGGCCGAAATGAGTCCTCTCCTCCCCCTTTCCTGTGATGCTTCATACTGATCATCAGCTTGAGGAGATCTAGCATTTCCTAGGAGGCAAACTTCTGGGCCTGTCTGTGAATGAGTTTTCGAGTTGATGTTGATGAATTGAGAAGACACTCCCATGGATGTGGGTGAAAACCACTTAAGGACTGGGATTCTAGACTGAATAGAGATGAGAAACAGAACCCAAAATCAACATTCATATTTCTGTGATTCCTCATTATGGATGCTATGTGATTAGCTACCTCAGTCTCTTGCTACTACAACTATTGCATTGTGATTGACTATACTCCTGATCTGTGAGCCCAAATAACCCTTCCTTCCCTAAGTTAGCTCTTGTTAGACATTTTCTCACAGTGACAGAAAACCTAATACTTTCTTTTAAGTAGCTTTAAAAAGTATTTAACAAAAAAAAAAAAGAAAGAAAAAAAAGAAAAGAAACAAATAAACAAGCAAACAAAAGAAAAAGACCAGGCATGGTAGCGTACGCATTTAATCCCAACACTTGGGAGGCAGAGGCAGGTGGATTGCTGTGTGTTCGAGGCCAGCCTGGTCTACAAAGTGAGTCCAAGACATCCAAGGCTACACAGAGAAATCCTGTCTCAAAACAAAACAAAACAAAACAAAACAAAACAAAACAAAAAAAGAATAAGTATTTATCATAAAATCAAGAAAAAAGTGTGTGTGTGTGTGTGTCTGTGTGTGTGTGTGTGTGTCTGTGTGTGTGTAACTCATATACTGGTGTGAGTAAACACAAAATGTGATACAAGTAAGAAGAGACCTGGTTAGGGGAGCTTATGCAATGTAAAGGTGAGTCAGTGTAAGCCCAAAGAAAACATTATCCTACCTCAAAGAGCTTTCCCAAAAGATGGGGTTATAAGGAGATTGACTCATGCAAGACATCAAGAAGCCCTGAGGCTGATGAAGGAGAAACAACATGCTTGGGAAGAACCTCAGGTGACATCCGAGTTAAAGATATGAATTGATCCATAGGCCACATCAATAAGTTTCATGTCACCCTAATGCATGGAAAGGCTATAAAAGGCTGTCAGGGCCTAAGCATCTGTTAAAGGTAGCCATTGGAAGGATAGAAAGTGTAGGGTTTGGTCAGATTTTCCCTGAATTCTATAACTGATGTCTGGGAGCCAAAGTGGATCTATTAAGAGCTTCTTTTTTTCAGTAGTCCAGATGGACTGGGAGAGTGATTTGGACAACAGCGTGGGCAATATGACTACAGAGCACCTACTGACTGGAGAAATAACATGAAGATAGTATGAAGCTATTATATAAATCTGAAAAAATCTGTCCTGTAAGGCATGATGAAGGCGTCATAGTTTTACCCCTCCTTTAATTGGAGTATTACACACACCTTTTTAGGTTGAGAACAGAAATAACCATGTTAAGTTTTTGTAAGATGGGCTACAGGGAAATGAATTAGAAACAGACTTTCTTGGGTGCTTTTTTTTTTGTACTCTCCTTTCCCTATGCTATGACATCAACAACGTCCCAGGAAGGGACACCTCATCAAGCTCTGTGTAAGAATGACCAAGATGTAGAACCTCAACTGACCAGGAATAAAATGAACAAGAGCTTAATTTTCTTTCTCAAGTGTACATCAAATGTTTGTTAAGATACCATCTGGTTACCCATAAAATGAATCTCTGCATTTCAAAGGAGCAATATCACATCAAGATTGTTCTTTTATATAAAAAAATTCCTTTATAGCTTAAAGTTGAGCAATGTAATGTAAAGTTGAGCATTGCTCAACTCTAAACTTGAGACTATTTTAAAATTAAATGAGTCATTAGAGGGGCCACCTATATGCCAAAGAAAACCAGAAAATAAAATATTTAAAAAATAGAAAAATAAAATGAAGAAAAACACGTCAAGTTTATGGAGAACAACTAAGGGAAATACGAACATTAAATATGTTGGAGGGAAAATTTTTTAAATAATGACCTCTTTTTTTTTCACTTAAGAAGGTAGAAAGAAGATAACTAACCTTAAATAAGTAGAAAAAATCTTCAGGAAAATATGTGTGAAAAACCAACAAAAATAAGCAGTTGGCAAAAATAGCAGAAGCACAGATTAACATTTAGACATGTTTAATAAATTATTAAATAATCCTAAGAAAATTACTTATGAATGTAAAATACAATCAGTATCAGTAATGAGACAGGGTATCATTGCAGGTTCTATAAACACTAGGTAACAAGTGAGAATGTTGTGCTGGAAGATCCAGCAATACAGAGGAAATAAAAATAAAAATCCTTGGAAATCACGACTTGTTGAAAGTGACATTAAAAGTAAAACCAGGATAACTTATTCATCTAAGAAACTCAGCTCAAACTCTAAAATCATTTCAAAAAGAGAATGTTAAAGAATTTTCTTCTAAAGTTCTCATATGAGGATGCCAAACACCCTAAAATAGACACTCACCAAAACTGATCTCAAAAAGGAAGAAAAAAATGGGATTACTTATGCAATATGATATAATAAAGCTAATGTCCTCAAAGCCATCTGGTATTGTCAAAAAAAACACTTGGGGGGCTGGAGAGATCATAGATTAGCCATTAAGAACACCCGCTGCTCTTCTACAAGACCCAGGTTTGGTTTCTAGCACCCACACAGGGTTCATAACCATCCAGACCTCCAGTTCCAGGAGACCCAACATCCTTTTCTGACTTCTGTGGGAACTGAGCATGATATGTAGGCAAACATTTATACACATAAAATAAATAAACGAGACGCAAAAACTAATATTCAGATAAAAGAACAGAGTAGAAATGTACAGAGACACAATGTACATGTGAACAAGCAAATATTTTATGGCAGCACAGTGCAGTCAGCGTTTGCAATGGACAATGGCTAAATGGGGATGAAGGATCAACTGGATCTCTGTAGGAATGATTGTAAAGATACTAAAAATCTACGTTGCACCGTAAAATAAGATTAGTTCAGGCCATTTTTGGTCCATATTTATTTAGCGAGCTAGCTTCATCGAAACTAGCAGTAACACTGTACTGTCTGTCTTCACTATCTATGATGTGAGGCTTGGAGAAAGGGGAACTTTGTCCTTGTCACTATATCACTTCTGCCTGTGAAGTGTCTGATAGACAAAATATACTAAAATTGGAGCCGTGGTTGTTTGTGCATAACGGTTTAGAAATTGCTGTAGTTATTGTTCAGGATAAGCTCTTGAACTGTGTAATACTGGACAGCGGAGTCAGCTCTCCACATGTAAGATGAAACCATGTGACATCGCATCATACACACCAACTCCACTTTCATTCATTGAGTACCCCCTATAACATGGAACCCATTCTAGTCATTAGGGGCATAGGAGTGAGTAACACTAGTCAAATCCAAGGTTTTATCCAAGAACTTTTAGTGCACTGAGAGTCCACCAACTGAAAGGGAAGAGAAGGATTCATGGGAGCATTGCATAGCATGCAATTGGAAATCCACACAGTAAAGGTAAAAGCTGGTGAACTTGAAAACCAGAGGTTTTTAAATAACACACGATCAAACATTTTTAGTCCTTGGAGTAGAAACAATGAAGGAATAGTTCAAGGAAAAATGGGGAAAACTTACATAAAAATATACTCTTACTTTAAAAAACATCTGGAGAAGAAGAGAAGAAGAGAGAGAGAGAGAGAGAGAGAGAGAGAGAGAGAGAGAGAGAGAGAAGAAGAAGAAGAAGAAGAAGAAGAAGAAGAAGAAGAAGAAGAAAAGAAGAAGAAGAAGAAGAAGAAGAAGAAGAAGAAGAAGAAGAAGAAGAAGAAGAGGAGGAGGAGGAGGAGGAGGAGGAGGAGGAGGAGGAGGACGAGGACGAGGAGGAGGACGAGGACGAGGACGAGGAGGAGGAGGAGGAGGAAGAGGAGAGGAGAGGAGAGGAGAGGAGAGAGAGAGTCTGACTTTAGGGAAAACAAGGTTGAGATCAGGTTTTATTTTGAAATTTTAAGGATAGTAGATATTTCAACATGAAGTCTGCAGAATCAAGGGAAGGAGTCATTGGAGAAGGCTTGAAATATCCAACAGACAGAATAATTGATGGAGCCAAGCTTTAGAGGAGGAAAAAGTTTCAAGCATAGATGGGGGTTTCAGCTTTAGAATAAAAAATGTCGGTATATTCTTTTGGAGAGGCAGAAAAGTAAAGTGATGAAAAGTTTGAAGAAATCACACATAGATAGACCAGAGGGAGCAGGATCCAGAAGCTTCGCCAACTGTCTGAAGAAAGCCTGCTAGTGAGCGTGAGCGGAGGGCAAGAGGAGAGGTTGGTGACTGAGTAGAATGGAAATGGCTTGAGAAACACATGCCAAGGACAGGAGGAAGCTGAAGTCTTGATAAAGCCATATTCTCCAGGGCGTGGTGAGGGCAAGTCTTGGGCTGAGAACATAGTTAGCCTGTACCCCACCCAGCCATGGTATGGCTTACCTACAGCTTCCCATGAAATGTTGAGTTTCAAAGTACATTTTTGGAAAATAAAGCAATCTTGTTTACCACCGTCTACCAAACTAATCTGGTGTGCCAAACAGAAATGACATGAAACCTTAGCTATTTCCTTGGTTTCTCTCCTTCAGATCCCTTCTAGACGAGTCTTTTCCTTTAGAGTAAGGCAGGCATAAGTTTAACATTTGGTTATGAAAAATCCCATAATTTAGGTTTTAATTTATCTTATAAACCTTACCTATCACTTATTTGCCATATGATTTATAATTTGACCTGTCACAACAATTGCCATCTCCATGAATTTTTGTCAAATTTAAGAAATCTCAGGACTAGCGTTGTGAGATGGATCAGTGGGTAAATGTGCTCGCCTCCAAGCCTGACGTCCTGAGTTCAGTCCTACGTGGTGGAAGGGGAGAGAAGCTACTTTCTCAAGTTTTCTTCTGATGTCACACACACGCACACGCACATGCACACACAAACGTAAAAAGAATTAAAAAGAGGGCTGGGATGGTGAAGGAATTGGCATGAAAGTGAAAATGGGATGAAGAGAAATTACTTTTATTTCTCTTTGCCTTGGTTCTTAGGACGTGGGATTGTGATACTGAAAGCCACTTTTGATAATTACCAATGGCAATAGAGTCCAAGACATCTATTTGAGACTGAAAGTTTATTGTGGTCTCAAGTGTGTTTCCCATATCTCAAATTCATGGTGAATCCCAATTACCCCATGCAGTAATATTAACATGTCAGTCTTTTAGAAAGTGATCCGATCAGGATGACTCCGACTTCATGAACGGAGTTGATGCCTTTATAAAAGAGGCTGGAAACAAGTATGGTGTGCAAGGACTGAAATCCTCGCACTTGGGAGGCTGGTCCAGGAGGATAATGAGCTGGAATTCAGACTTAAGTACTACAGACTGAATTAAAGACAGCCAAAAATTTAAAAGGTCTGAGAGCCTTGTTTCTGGCTTCACTGAGACTCGAGCCTCTAACATAGCACCGTGTATTGTATGTCTGGGGGACAGAGGTTGATATATTAGAAATGCAGGCCCGGACTGCAGGCATTGTTGAGTAGAGCTTATGCTGTGAAAGGTTCCTCTGGGTCACTGACAGTCTTCCTAACGTTCATGTTGCAGGATCACATGGTCTGTCATTTGTACGCACAGAGTGGTGGGAGTGAGGAATAATTAGGAGGGAGGGAAGAAAGAGAGCATGAGAGGGAAGGAGGGAGAGGAAGCAGAACAGGAGAGGGAGAGTCAGAGAGGGGGGGAATCTGCTGTCTTGATGTCTTTTTTAATAAGGACACTAGTCATATTAGATCACAGACCTACTCTTCCATCTTCATTGAAACTAAGTTGCTTCTTTATTGGTCTTATCTTCAGAAACACCCACAATCAATCTCTGCTAGTTTGGTTTTTTGTTGTTGTTGTTTGTTTGTTTGTTTGTTTGTTTTTTGTTTTTGTCAAACTGACATAAATTAGAGTCACTTGGGGAGAAGGGTACTCAACTAAGGAATTACCTCCATCACATCCTGTAAGACTGGCCTGTGGGAATGCCGGTGGGTTGTTTCCTTGGTTGAGTAATTGATACGGGATAACTTAGCTCATAACCAGCACATCCTTGAGGATGTGGTGGTGGGTTGTATAAGAAAGCAGGCTGAGCAAGCCATTAAGCAGCACCCCTCCATGGTCTCTGCTTCAGTTCCTGCTCTGACTTCCTTTAATGATGGATTGGGATGTGGAAGGTATGGGTGAAGTAAACCCTTCCCTCTCCAAATTACTTTTGGTCAGTGTTTCACCACAACAACAAAAAAGCAAATTAGTATTAGAAAAAAACCCCATATAGTTTGGGTCTACCCAGACATTCAGTCTATAATACCCTCCAATAGTGCATGACGAAGATGTACACCAAAGGCATCCATCAAAGAACGAACCTATTATTAGTATGGTATGAGTCCATTAGTAGACCCAGCTGCAGTCTCAGTTGCTCTTCAGGTTCACAAGTAAATTGGCAAGATATCAGGTGGTGCCATGGCCTATAGGAGATAAAAACAACAACAAAAACAAAAAACTTCTATAGATTAGGAGAATGTCAAAAGCCCCCAATACTGCCACACTGCTGAGATGCAAGTTATAAAAACAGCACATGAGGATTAGAATTGACAATAGATCTGATGCACCCACACCCAGTTACACTAAAGTGCAGTTAGGGAAGAGCTGGTACACCCTCTCCAGCTATTCACTCCCTATGGAGTGGCTATGTTGCCTTCACAGTGCACTCACCCCTTCGAGGAAATGCCAGAGGAAGGATTAGGAAAATTGAAAATTGAGACAGCACGTCTAAAATAAAAAAAATTAAAAAAAAAGCATACAACCAGCTGATGATAGCGATGGAGCTGAAATCAAAACTCCTCCTAAATTTCCCTGTGTCTAACTGCTCTGCTGGCACCCCTGCCACGCCTTTACTTCAGAATGGGGGGCCGAAACCGCTCTGTTCTTTATGCCTCCGAAGCACTGTGTGGTGCCCAGCGTGTGATGGGAGCTCACAGCCTAGGAATGTTCATGACAATGCCAAACACTTTCAGCCTATGGTGGCATTCAAGCCTCTAAACAGCACTGTGCACGCAACACCACAGCATTATCACTTCCGCACCGAGGATGAGAAGTTTGGAGAACGACTTGTACCAGCCAAGCACCAGCAAACCCATCATGGTTCAACCCCAGCTCGACTGAGCAAAACGTCAAATACTGTAGTTAGGGAAGTAGAGATCACGTGCCTCTTAGGGATGGGGACTGATGGCTCTCACAAAGCAGTAAGGAGTTTCCATTTTAGATTTTTTTTATTGGTGTCTTTATAACATTTCTATTAAGTTTTCTTTTTATTAAGCAGAAAAATGTAAATTTATTAAGGGAAAGCGAGAAAAGAACTCCTGAAAAAAAAAATGAAGTGTTCCGAACGAGAAATACCCAAAACTCATTGTACCTTAATGTATTTTTTTAAATTTATTCTCCTATCATATAATAGCTCCTGGCAGCCGTTTCTCCTCCTTACACTCCTCACAGTATATGACATCACCTATCTAAAGAATATGTGTGTTTTCTCATGTGTAATAAACACATCACTAAAAAGTCCCACTTGAGCATGGATGACAACCTCAGGGAAGCTGCGCAATGGAGGTCTTCACCTGGCTACCTTGTCATATGCTCTAGTGTCTATTGAGACCTCATGCAGCGGAGACAGAATTATATGCAGCTGCAAGGGGAATCATATGAAGGAAGGAGTAGAAATACTCTTGGGTGGGGTCTACTGACCATTGACAACTACTTTTTCTATTAAAGACTATCAATAGGCGTACTCATGTTGAGGGTTTCCTCTGGTTAATCAATGTTACCCTGATTACAGTGGTAATAGTCCATTAATAGGGGGAAGAGGGTAGGAAGGTGGGACTTGGGGGAGAGGAGCGAGCGGCTACGATTGGGATGTAAAGTGAATGAATAAATTAATTAAAAGCAAACAAAACAATGGTAATAGTTATGTCATACTCAGAAGACAATGTTGTACAAGTTGTACAAGTCATTTCCTAAAAGAATGAGCTAGTCTGTGTCTCATTATAACCTGAAACAACCTACTTATTTTATTTTTTGTTTTTCATCTAATTTTATCTTTTAATTTCATGATTATAGTGTAAATACACAATTCCCCCTCCCCTTCATCATTTCAAATCCTTACATGTAACCTAACCCACTTGCTTTCTTTTACATTCATGGCCTCTTTTTTTTTTTCCTTTTATTGTTGCTGGTGTGTGTGTGTGTTCCTAAATATGTAACTACAACCTGCGTAGTCTGTATAGTGTTACATGTATGTGTATGTTACATGTAAGCTTACAAAGGAGGGAGGCAACTGATTTGATGCCTATGAGCCATGGCATCATAGCATGACAACCCTAAGGGATGCATAACTTTTGGCCGTAATGAACATGCTCAACATGTGGAAACCATGCCTGCACTGGAACCTAGATGATGACCCAGGACTAGTGAAGTCATGTATCTTGAAGAAGAACCCCTAACTAGGGACTGATTTTTAAAAGGATGATTGAAAAAAAAAATGAAACTGAGACTGATGTCTTAAAGACAGAAGAAGGAGAAGAAGGTTGGAATGATCCATTTTCCCAACTTTTCTGAGACACCAAGTGTAGAACCTATGTCATTCCCTAAGCAGTATAGAAATATTTCAGTTATTCTGAAAGACACACTGGCCTGCTGTGCCAAGTAATAGTCTCAGAGTTCACAACCTTTTTTTTTTCCTAAATATCCCATCATCACCACTGACTCACTGCATGGTGTGTTAAAACCAAGTCTGTTCTTTCACTGGGAAGAGTAAGAGGAGTGACACCCCTAATTTTTAAAGCTCTGATTAGACAACCTTGCTATCAAGGCTCACCAGACATGAGCAGTTTTTTTTTATTGCAATCAAATAAAACAAGGAGTTTGACACGCAGCTAACGATGTGCTTCGCTGTGATTCGACTGCATTGTAATTTGACCTAAGTGCTGAACAGTTTGTGTAAATTACTGTATTTATTAGCAGTGACTATCTGCTAATGTTTGCGAGGCACTTTAAAGTTTATAATGCACTTTAGATTATCTCATTATCTCACATGAGAAGACCTAGTGAGTGCAGTAAATGGTACTTTAATCTAAATCACTCTATGTCCTGTTAGAAAAATCTGGATAGACTCCTAACCCCTTCCATGGCTGAGGAAGCTGAAGACTACATGTAAGACACACAGGGGTTCTGTTGGCCAATTGACTATGCTTATCCCCAGTGATAACTTTAACATAGCTGGGTGAGGTATTTTTCTAGGTGATTTCAGTCTAATGGAAAGGTGGAGGACAGCATATTCTGAAATATTAACACCATTCCATAGTTAAAATCCCCACCATCCTTCAAGAGGCTTATCCATAACTTTCTTAACACCTATATGTGTTTTACGTCACTTGGAGTTTCGAAAGGGAAGGGAGGGACGGCCACAGAATATTTCACATCTACCACTAGCTGTGAATAGTGGAAGGAATACTTCATTTCTGCATGTTGCTTCTTAGACTTTAGGGCATTTTTTTTTGTTTAAGCAAATGATAAATGCACAACACCTTAGTTTTTGATAGTAGGCTCCTCTTTATCTGGTCCTCAGGGTCAGTGCCACTTGGCTGCAGTGGAACAGAACAAACCTCACATGTCCTTGACACGTTTATAGTCATACATGCTCATGCATGTTGTTCCCTTTGTTTGACTGCATAGCCTCTACTAATTATTTAAAAGCTTAAAATCCTCATCTCCATTCTACAGCCATCAGAGTCCCTTAGGGGTGGTTTTAAGTAAGCACCCAGAGGTCCGATCATAGGTCAGTTAAAATCAATGCCTCTAGTTATAAAATCTTTCCCTGTTTGATCCTGATGTCGGTGAAGCTTGATTCAGAATTTGTAGAGAGCAAGTACAGTTCTGAGAAAGTATTGAGTGGATGCATATTGCTGGATATGTCAAGGACCAAAGAATAAGAATTGGCAAAGCCTTTCCCTAGGGTCATGTTTAGAAAGGCAATGTCTTCTTCTGCCCAAGGCACTTGGTTACTGATCTATTACTGTGATGTAACACAGTGATGATGCCAATTTATAAACTAAAGTAACTGGGGGCTTCCTTACAGTTTCAGAAGGTTGGTTCATTGTCACCACAGCAGCTGAGTGCAGGAGTAGGCCAGCACAGTGGTATAGAAGGAGCTAAAAGCTCACATCTGATTTGCAAGGTGCAGTCAGAGAGACACTGGGCCTGGCATGGATTTTTGAAACTTCAATGGCACATTTCCTCCAAGACCACACCTCCTCCAACAAGGCCACACCTCCTAATACTTCCCACATAGTTTCATCCACTGATGAACACAGGAGCCTAAGGGGGGGGGGGGGAGCGGGCATTCTCATCCACAGCACCACACCAAGAACAAGAGTTTGCGTACAATGGATCAGTGTGTACAAAAACTAGCAATTACAGGAGTGACTTCCTCCATAGCTGACTGTAATTTGGAACAGCTGGCCTTCAGAGATATCTTACTGAGACTAGTTAGCCCTCCCCATGGCCTACCACGAAGTCCATAATACACAGGCTGGGCTGGTGTTGCTTCATCAGAGTGAACATTATGCTTGTCTCTCCTTTTCGCAATTCTCTCACTGCCTCACTCAGGTTTCTCGTCACATTTCACGTAGGATGGTCAGCAGTTATGTTGCTCAGCTATCCTGCTAGCTTTCAGTCCTTTAAAGGAATAGATATTATGTAATGCTGTATCAGAAGGACCGTAGGATAGGGTCATACTCAGTCACTAGATGTTCACTTATCTCAGACACAGTGCTCCTTGGACCAGCCAAGGGATGTTAGAGTTTCAAACGCTCATCTTAAACAAAGACACACCATGCTCATAACAACAGTCACCTAATTGGACTTAGAACCAGGCCAATAGGAGTAATCCATGCCTGGTATTATGAATGTAGTCAAATGCCTGTGCTCAGTGAGGACATGGGGTATAGAGGAGAACTTACTACTGCCAGGTTCCTAGATCAGTATAATCTCTACTCCACCCTAAACACTTATACTTTATACCCACTGATAAGTGTAGTTCTCGTTTCTCATCAAAGAAGCTGCACTCTTCAGTAGATCAAGATCATTATAGAAGACCGCACTGATCACAATGCAGAATTCAACTGACTATGGCATATCTACCCTAATTAATACATGTACAATACAACCTCTATGCATAAGGCTCTGGGGACATTTAAGGAGATCGGTGGGAAGACTGTGAGAGCCAGTGGGCTGATACAGCTATTTGGAGATAGACATATTCTTACCAAATAAAAAAAGAGTACTGGAAGATGGGGAAGAGGAGGGATTGGAGAGCATAGTGGGAGAACCTGCAGATGGATATGTCTGGATATATTACATTAAAATTCTCTAAGAAATAATAAAGCTTCCTTCTGATTTTATACCTTACCTGGATTCTTTCACCTAGCGTCTCTTTGATCAGGTGAATTTACATGTTAGAAAATAACTAAGTGGTCTACATTTTAGTTTAAATTTGTAGACAATTGTTTTAGAGTTTTCTCATATATTTCTAACGAGAAAGCATTTATTAATATTGTCATTGACCGCAACATGAAAGAATTAGCATGCATGTTTTTTTTTGTGTGACTAATTTGTTAATGTCAGCTAGACTATTTTAGAACTATTAAAAAGAAAAAAAGAGACATGTCTTTTCTGGGTTTTCATGGAAAGCTACAGTGTGAACTAGACCTTCATATCTGGGTGGATGATACATCATAACATATTTGCATCAATCAAAGAGAGACACTCTCTGTTTTCACCTACTCTGATATGACATCGCTCATTTCTATTTTTAGTTTTATGACCTCCAAATATGATTATTTTTGACCTACAACCCCTGACTGGACCATGTCACTCATACTTCCATGCCAATGGCTACTATCAGTAGTTGGTCTTTCCCCCTCCTTCTTAGATAAGCAAGACGACTTTTTCCTCAATCTAGATATCCAGAAGTCATTTAAAATAAATCAAGAGGAGGAATATGTGTCAAAAGCAACTTGTGATTCCTTGTTTGAGCTCTTTAGTTGAAGACATGAATTTGGGTTTGGCTTTTCTGGCTGGTATTTTGTTTTATTTTATTTTACTTTGTTTGTTTGTTTGTGTTTTGAGATAGAGTTTCTCTGTGTAGCCCTGGTTGTCCCGGAACCCCCTTTGTAGACCAGGCTGTCCTCAAACTCACAGAGATCCACCTGCCTCTGCCTCCCGAGTGCTGGGATTAAAGGCGCGCGCCACCATGCCCAGCTCAGGGTGGTCATCTTTCAGTGGTGAGGAATTTCTAATTTTCCCTGCCTTCCATTGTGTTTTGGTGGAAAGTCAATGCATTCTCTTGTATTCATGTTAGGTCTTGATATATTGTTCAGTGCATGGAAAGAAATGAGTGATGATTGAATTTTATTGTTGTCCTATACCAGTATTTTTAATTTAAGGAGTTTCTGAACAACTCAATAGCACTGATGTATGAATGTATTTTCATCATCTTTATGCTAGGTTGCTGCTACAAGGTCGTTATCAAAGCCTCAACAACTGTACATTTTATGCTTAAAAATTGATTGTGCCTGACTTCTTGAATCCATCCACCATCATAAGAAAAGAAGACCAGTCCCAGAGAGCATACTGGTCCAAAGGGAAGTGTGAGACTGGAGAAACTGAGCTATACCAAAGACATGGGTTAGAGATGAGCCCAGTGCTCTGGCATCCTCTAGTTCTGTCAACTTCATAATTATTATCAACATATACTAATTGTACATGATTATTGGTGCCATATATTCTAATACATATAAACAATATGGGTATTTATCATATTAATGGATTTAAACATTTATCATTATTTTTGGCAAGTAAACAAATGAAATGCAGTATGTACCTGTATACATACATAATATTTGCAAAAGAATATTTCTACTATTGCTTAGCCATAAGTGAAACATAGAAGAGGGTATTATGTTAAGTGAAATGAGCAAGACACAGAAAACAAAACATTTAATGTATACATTTAATAGTAGAAACTTTAAAAAGGCCACTAATTTTTATTAACATACAATGGCAATAGATTTTTCCATTTTTATTATGAATTATTTTTAACATATACATTTATATTATTACACATGAACAAAATAAACTATGTATAACAGGATGAACCACAAGACAATCAATAATTATATAAATATTACATTCATAGTGATTTGGCTATTTGTACTTGGCAAATTTGAAGTAAACATCTTTCCTATCTTGTTTGGCCTAAATTTCTGAATGAAAATCAGCATTTATCATATCTCATCTTCACTAACTTAAAACATCTATCTTGATTTGAAAACATCTTAACCCCTAAACAAATAAGCTTAATTGTAAGATTAAACTATCTAGTGCTCAACCTCATCAGAGACTTAAGAAAGAATAAAATTTAAATGCCTGTGTGAACCAGAAGTGCATGTTAGCAGCTTCCAAAATGAAAAGTTGACTAAGATAGTTTACCACCCAGCACCCTCTATAACACTGGAGCATCATCTTCAGCCTTCTGGCCCAATATATCTGACAGACATTTTCAAGGCAGGAACTATTGAGGACTTGCTTACCTTGTCTTGGCAGAGTTTGCAGGTCAACTCTGCCTGTATCTGAGCTTGCCCATTTTCAGTCAGAATTCTCTCTGTGGCAGAAATGGGGACATTTTGGCCAGTGACTGGTTTGCCACATTTGAAGCCTACTCCATAAGGAGGTTCTTTGGTGTTAATCATCTTTTTAAAGATAGGCTGGGTGTTGCCAGGAGTTAACTTGTCTGATGTCGCGCCCTCCCACCGGCAGGAACAACGCGGACACCAGGATTCTTCTCAATCGCGCTTTATTGGGAGCGCCCTTGAAGCTGAAGCAAAAGATCCCGAATGCCAGTGAGCACGCCATTTAAATACAGTCCGTACGTGGCGTGTCAAAGTCTCATAGGCTGTAGTTGGATGCCTCATTAGCATACCCCCAGTGGAGAGGACCACACCTGAGTGCTTCATTTGCATGCCCCTGTTCGGGAGGGGTGCATTGAGAGGGCTTATGTCTGCGCATGCGTGGGAGCGGTAACGGTTGCTGCCATTATTGGGTGTGGCCGCGCCTTACAGTCTAGTTGTCAAAGAATCATTAGAATAATAAAAATCATCTTTAAATGCTGTATTCTGTAGATCTCTAAAGTGTTTGAAGACCTTATTTAACTATTTTACCTTATATATCTATAGAATCCTATCTATCTGTTAGACCTAGAATATATATTCTTGTGATAAAATTAGACTAGTATTTGACATGACCATGATTTGCTCAACTAACAATTAGCTTGTATTACTTAATTATCCTAAGTAGACTACAGCACCACTTTCAAGGTATTGGAAGTAAACCTTGTATTATAATTGTTTTGGATGGGTATAATACCTCTTATTAGAGTAGAAATAAATGTATATATATATGTACACATATATACACACATATATAATGTACGTGAGGAATAATCTTATATTTGAATTTTATATCAATGTATCAGAATTACACTTATTTTGTATCAATATACAAATTTCTATACCAACAAATTAAAAATAAACTTGTGAGTAACAATTAAGGCCTTGAGTTGAGGAGTAGATTCAATAATCTACCTTTTGTACTATCTTCCCTCAATATTTCTATATCCCCCTTTTTTTTCCAGCTCCTATCTCCTTATCTACGAAAGATAAAGGAAAAGAGGCATGCCTGAGTCCAACCTAGTTTTCTCTCTGTATAAGACCAATAAAAACTTAAACCAACTCCCAATGAAAACAAGCATCTGTAGATCAAGAGAGCAAACAGAAATCTACCCAACCCCCCTTAAAGGAAATGGGACATCATTCTCTTAAAGTTTATCTAGTTTGATTTTGGGCAAATAATACTTTTAGGGGCCCCCAAAAATTGGGGAAAATAGTTAAACATGCCAAGGCTAGCATTTACTGTCCAGTTTCTAAATGTTGAGATATTCCAGGCTTAATAGGAGTCATGTGTGAGACAGTCTGAAATGATGGACCAATTGGGATCAGAAGCTTTCTATAATGCTGTCCTGTTCTGATGGGTAACAGCAACTTTGGCGCCTGGGGCTGGAACATGGAGGATGCAGGATGTCAACGTCCAGCATGCTGAGAGGTATGAATCCTGTTAGGTCTGATCCAGTGACAGTGTCCAGTTCTTTTGTTCTTAAAACATACATTTCTAACACAATTGTATGAGGTGTACGGGATGCACAAAACAATAAGGTTGGTTCTCTGCTCATTGTGTGAATAGAAGTAAGACATCTGCAAATCTTCCTTCATGCCATACTAAGAATGGCCTCGAATAATAAGTCACAGAGAATCTGTGACCAACATGAAGCCTTGTCTATGCACAGATATTCATGTCTCAGGCAGTCTCAGAGCTATTCCCATGTAGTGGGATTAGCAATATAAGTTACCTTCTTGTCCTGCAGATTGAATTCTTTATGTCCTGATTGCAACCTCTTCCCTCATCCCATTCCAAGTCTCCTTTCCCTCCCTCCCCTAGTCCTTAGAAATGGGAGCCCTTCTCCCCTAAAGTCTGACCTCAGTTTATCCACTGTCCTCTGTACTACCTTTAACCTCTTCTTCTGTGACCTGGCAAGGATACTCTGCCAGGGGGAAAGTAAACAACATTAGGAGGCCCAAGTTGATGTCAGATTAGTCCCAACTCCCATATTGTGTGACCCACAAGGAGACCGTGCTGCCTATCTACTACATCTGATCAGAAGGTCCACATCCTACCTGGACCTTGGTTGGTACATCAGTCTCTGTATTGTAATGTGGTTAACCTGAATTAAGTGGCTAACATCTGCTTATGAGTGAGAATATGCCATGTGTGTCTTTCTGGATCTGAGTTACCTCACTCAGGATGATTGCCTCTAGTTCCATCCATTTGCCTACAAACATCAAGATTTCTGAATAGTATTCTATTGTGAAAAATGAACCGTAGTTTCCTTATCCATTATTCAGTTGAAGGACATCTTGGTTGTTTCCAGATTCTGGCTCTTATGAACAAGGCCGCTGTGAACATAGTTGAGCAAATGACTCTGTTGTATGGTGGACCCTCTTTAGGGGTATATGCCCAGGAGTGGTATGTCTGGGTCTTGAGTAAGACTTATTCCCAATTTCCTGAGATAATGTCAGATTGATTTTCAAAGAGGTTGTAAAAGTTTGCACTCCCACCAGAAATAGCTGCCTCCAGCATGTACCATCACTTGAATTTTTTATCTTAACCACTCGGATAAGTGTAAGATGGAATCCCAGAGCCATTTTGATTTGCATTTCCCTGATGACTAGGGATGTTGAGCATTTCTTTAAGCATTTCTCAGCCATTTGATATTCCCCTTTTGAGGATTCTCTGTTTAGCTCTGTACTCCATTTTAAAATTGGGATATTTGGCTTGGTGGTTTTTAATTTCTTGAGTTCTTTATATATTTTGGATATTAGCCCACTGTCAGATAAAGAGTTGATGAAGATCTTTTCCCAGTCTGTAGAATGTCATTTTATTCTGTTGACTGGTTCCTTTGCCTTACAGAAGCTTTTCAGGTTCATGAGGTCCCATTTATTTTGTATTTTTTTTATTAATTTATTCTTGTTACATCTCAATGGTTATCCCATCCCTTGTATCCTCCCATTCTTCCCTCCTTCCCATTTTCCCCTTATTCCCCTCCCCTATGACTGTTCCTGAGGGGGATTACCTCCCCCTGTATATGGGACAGAGGGGAGGACATCCTACTGGGACTCTAGATGAGAAAAACATGGGAGAATGGCAAAGTAGAAGGATCCAGAGGTCCTAGAAACCTACAAGTAGAACATTATGATAGGCAGATTTGGGCCCAGGGGTCCCGCTCAAACTAAGCCACCAGCCAAGGACAATACAGGCGGTAAACTTTAAACCCCTACCCAGATCTAGCCAATGGTCAGAACATTCTCCACACTTGAGTGGAGAGTAGGATATGAGTTTCTCACATATTCTGGTGCCTCACATTTGACCATGTCCCGTGGAGGGAGAGACCTGGTGGCACTCAGAGGAAGGACAGCAGGTTACCGAGAAGAGGTCCCACTTATTAATTGTTGATCTTAGAGCCTGATGTTGGTATTCTGTTCAGGATGTTGTCTCCTGTGATAATGAGTTCAAGGCTCTTCTCCACCATTTCTTCTAACAGATTTAGGGTGTCTGGTTTTAAGTTGAGGTCTTTAATTCACTTGGACTTTAGCTTTGTGCATGGTGATCAATATGGGTCTATTTGCAGTTTTCTAGCCACCCAGTTAAACCAGCACCATTTGTTGAAGATGCTATCTTTTTTCCATCATATAGACTTGGCTTTTTTGTTAATAATCAAATGCCCATAGGTGTGTAATTTTATTTCTGGGTCTTGAATTTGATTACACTGGTCAACCAGCCTATTTCCATGCCAGTACCATGCTGTTTTTATTACTGTTGCTCTATAATACAGCTTGAGATCAGGAAGGAGATTCTTCCAGAAGATCATTTATTGTACAGAATTATTTTAGCTATTCTAGGTTTTTTGTTTTTCCATATGAAGTTGAAAATTGATCTTTCAAAGTCTGTAAAAAATTGTCTTGGAATTTTGATAGGGATTGCATTGAATCTATAAATTGCCTTTGGTAAAATGTACATTTTTACTATGTCAATTCTCCTGATCCATGAACATGGAAGGTCTTTCCATCTTCTGATATCTTCTATTTCTTTCTTTAGAGAATTGAAGTTTTTTTCATATAAGTCTTTCACTTGTTTGGGTAGAGTTACACCAAGATACTTTACACCATTTGTGGCTATCGTGAAGTGTGTCATTTCCTTAATTTCTTTCTCAGCCCATTTGTCATTTGTATAGAGTGTGGCTAGTAATTTATTTAGTTGAATTTTGTATCTAACCATGTTGCTGAAGGTGTTTATCAGCTGCAGAAGTTCCTTTGTAGAATTTTTAGGGTCACTTATGTATACTATCATGTCATTGGCAGATAGTGATAGTTTGACTTCTTCCTTTCCTATTTGTATCCCCTTGATCTCCTTTAGTTGTCTTATTGCTCTAGCTAGGACCCTTTGGATCCTTCTATTTCACCATTCTCCCACGCATATCTTGCCTAAATTCCCAATATAATGTCCTCCCTTCTGTCTCACTTTCCTGATAAGTGAAGACTTTCATGAGACATGCCCCTTGGGCTAGTGTCCAGATATAAGTGAGTATATACTACTTGAGTCTTTCTGCTTCTGAGTTAACTCACTCATTATGATCATTTCTAGTTCAATTCACTTGTCCACACATTTTGGGAATTCCTTGTTTTTAATAGCTGAGTAGTATTCCATAGTGTAAATGTACCACGGTTTCTTTATTCATTCTTCTACTGAGGGACACTTAGGGTATTTCCATGTTCTGGCCACTATGAACATTGTTGAGCATATGTCCTTGTTGTGTGCTGGAGCTTCTTCTAGGTATATTCCAGGGAGTGGAATAGCTGGATCTTGAGGAAGCCCTATTCCCAGTTTTCTGATATAGTGCCAGATAGATTTCCAAAGTGATTGTCCTAGTTTGCATTTCCACCAGCAATGAAGGAGTGTTCCTCTTTTTTCACATCCTCACCAGCATGTATTGTTGCTTGAATTTTTTATCTTAGCCATTCTAAGGAATCTATAATAAAGGAACACACAGAAGATTAGTTAATCTTTGAAGGTCAGCATTCTGTGCTGAATCCATCCAGCCTTTTTTTTGGGGGGGGTGTTTGTTTTTTGTTTGTTTGTTTGTTTTTGGGGGGGTTGGGAGACTTTTGATGACTTCCTCAATTTCCTTAGGAGCTATAGGACTACTTAATTTGTTTACCTGATCTTGGTTCAATTTTGATGGTTGGTACTTATCAAGAAAATTGTCTGTTTTCTTTAGGTTTTCAAATGTTGTGGCATATAGGCTTTTGACGTACAATCTAATGATTTCTTGGATTTCCTCACTGTCTGTTCTTATGTCTCCCTTTTCATTTCTGATTGTGCTCATTTGATTACTCTCCTTTTGCATTTCAGTTAATTTAGCTAAGTGTTTTACTATCTTGGTTTTGTTGATTCTTTGAATTATTCTCTTTGTTTCTATTTTATTGATATCAGCCCTGAGTTTGGTGATTTCCAGCTGGCTACTCATCTTTGGTGAGTCTGCTTCTTTTTGTTCTAGAGCTTGTGGGTGTTGTTAAGTTGGTAATATGATATCTTTCCAGTTTCTTTATAATGGTACTTAGTGCTATGAATTTTCCTCTTTGCAGTGCTTTCATTGTGTCCCATAAGTTTGGGTATGTTGTGCCTTCAGATTCATTGAATTCTAGGAAGTTTTTTACTTCTCTTTTTATTTCATTGCATACCCAGATGTAATTGAGTAGGGCATTGTTTAGTTTCCATGAGTTTGTAGGCTTTCTGTCGTTATTGTTTTTATTGCTATCCAGCTTTAATCCATGGTGGTCTGAAAGGATGCAAGGAATTATTTTGATCTTTTTGCTTTGTGACCAATTATATGGTTGATTTTGGAGAAGGTTCTGTGATGTGTGGAGAAAAAGGTGGATTATTTCCTGTTTGGGAGAAAAGTTCTGTATATATCAACTAGGTCCACTTGGTTCATGATCTCTATTAGTTTCATTGTTTCTCCATTAATTTTCACTGCAATGATCTGTCTATTGGTGAGAGTGGGTGTTGAAGTCTCCCACTATTAAAATGTGGGGTTCAATGTGTGATTTAAGCTTTAGTAATGTTTCTTTTATGAATGTAGGTGCTCCTGTACTTGGGGCATAAATGTTCAGAATTAAGACATCACCTCGGTATATCTTTCCTTTGATGAGTATGAAGTGTCCCTCTCCATCTCTTTTGATTAGTTTTGGTTGAATGTATATTTTATTAGATCCTAGAATGACTATTCCAGCTTGTTTCTTTGGATCTTTTGAATGGAATACCTTTTCCCGGCCCTTCATTCTAAGATAATGTTTATCTTTTTGGCTGAAGTGCATTTCTTGTATGCAGCAGATTGATGGGTCCTGTTTTTGCATCTATTTTGTTAGCCTGTTTCTCTTCATTGGGGAGTTGAGGCTGCTGGTGTTGAGTGATATTAATTACCAGTGGTTAATGGTTTATATTATTTTGATGTTGGTAGTGGGAGAGAGAGAGAGAGAGAGAGAGAGAGAGAGAGAGAGAGAGAGAGAGAGAGAGAGAGAGAGTGAACTTCCTTTATTTTGTTTTTATGGGTGGGAGATTATTCATTTATTTTGTTTCCTGGTGTAAAATTACCCTTCTTAGGTTGGAGTTTTCCTTCTAGTATCTTCTGTAGAGCTGGATTTGTGTTTAGATACTGTTTGAACTTGTTTTTTCATGGAATATCTTGGTTTTTCCATCTATGGTGACTGAAAGCTTTGATGGGTATTGTAGTCTGGGTTGGCATCTGTGGTCTCTTAGTGTCTGTATGACTTCTATCCAGGCCCTTCTAGCTTTCATAGTCTCTGTTGAGACGTCAGGTAAATTCTGGTAGGCTTACCTTTATATGTGACTTGGCCTTTTTCTCTTGCAGCTTTTAATGTTATTTCTTTGTTCTGTATGTTTAGTGTTTTTATTATTATGTGGAAGAAAGACTTACTTTTCTAGTCTATTCTACTTGGAGTTCTGTATGCTCTTGGATTTATGGACATTTCTTTCTTTAGGTTAGAAAGTTTTATACCGCTTTTTTGTTGAAAATATTTTCTGGGCCTTGCAGTTGGGAATATTCTTTTTCTTCTATCCCTATGATTCTTAGCTTTGGTATTTCTAGATTTAGCATTTTCTTTGACTGTTATATCCATTTTTCAGTCATACCTTCTATCTCTGATATTCTTTGTTCTATCTCTCGAATTCTGTTGGCCGTGCTTGTCTCTGTAGAACCTGTCCTCTTCTCTTGGGTCCATTTCCTGGATTAGCTCAGATTGTGTTTTCTTCATACTTTGTATCTCCTGCTTTAGGTCATGAAATCTTTTATTCATTTCTCTCTCCTTTTTGATTGTACTTTCTTCAAGAGATTTGTTCAATACTTAGTTTGTGTACTGTAGTTCTTGTTTGAGTTTATTTTCCTCCTTTAAGGCCTCTATCATTTTCATAACCTCAGATTTTAAATCCTTCTCTTATGCCTCGGCTGAGATAGTAACTGCAGTGCTTATCATGGTGGTGAGACTGCTGGTTTAAGTTTCTGGTGATATCAAATGGTCCTGGGGGTTGCTGCTTGGGTTCTTATATTGACCTCTTCCCCTTGTGATGTTTCTGGTTGGAGTGATGCCTAGTGCCTGCTTGGACCTCAGAAGTTTCTGTGATATTTTGGCAGACCTGAGATCAGATCTGATTGTGATCTCGACTGTGGAGTCTACTCGATGCTAGAACCCACAGACACTGGTGATTTTGCAGAATCAACTAGTTCTGAGCACTAGGGAGTTCAAGAGCTGCCCATCAGCCAGGCATGTGGCAGTTGCATGGTTGCAAGGTGACTTTTAGGGAACCCAGGATCTCTCTATGTGGCTTTTCTGGATGACCTGAGTCCAGATCTGTTTGTGATCCCAAACGTGGGGTCTGCTCGGTGTTAGAACCCACAGACACTGGTGATTTTGCAGTTTTAAGTTAGTTCTGTGTTCTAGGGGGTTCAAGAGCAGCCCGCCATCAGGCATTTTGGGTTCCACAGGCATGCAGCAGCTCTTAGGGAACCAGAAGCTCTCTGTTTGGCTTTTCTGGGTGACTTGAGGTCAGTTCTACTTGTGATCCTGACTGGGAGATCTGCTCAGTGCTAGGACCCACAGACACTGGTGTTTTGGCAGTCCCCAGCTAGTTTCTGTATTCTAGGGAGTTCAAGAGTTGCCCACCAGCCAAGTGTGTGGCCCTAGACTTTGGAGGCTGTGCTCCTGTTTCTGTGGGGGCTGGAGGCTTTGTGGTTTTACCCATAAGCCAGAGCCCGGACACAACTATACTCCACAAAGTTTGGATCCCTCTCACCTGTGGGTCACCAGTGTGGATGTTTTGTGGTTTTCAGATCGGTCATTGGGTTATTGAATAGTCACTGCTGTCCTGTTGATCAAACAAGGTGTGTGTTAGGCGCCACCATCTTGGATCCATGGCAATAGATTTTTGAATAAGTAACTCAGAGCTTTATGCAACTTGTCACCAGTTTAAGGAATGAAGCTACTGAACCAGTAGATTCTGTTTGTCATAATACTAAATCTGATCTAATGGCACTAATAAAAACATAAACTAACAAATATATCATATAAATAAGAGATATTGATCTTTTTAATTTTAAATAAAAAGGAAAGATTATTTGGCCTAATGGTGATGTCATAACTAAAATACAGAAACTTTCTTTATATGAGCACAAACTATTTTATTATCACATAGATTCTAGTGAAATATCAGGGTTTCTTTTATTTGCTTTTCTTTAGAAAACCAACTTATCAACACTAGAAAATAGAAGCTTGGAGATGATGCAGTTGTGATTTAAAAGTGATTTTAGGACTTACAGTGCTTCAGGGCAATCTGGAAGTGGGCTGAGCTCAATGGAGACTTCTAACAACATATATCAATTTTTCGTAGTTTTGACAGTTCTATAAATAAATATGATTGGGGTTTCAAAAGTACTCAGTCCAGGTGTATAAGAAGCAACCAACCAAAGCTGAAGGTACTGAAAGACCAAAGAAAGAAACAAATCCAAGGTTGTACAAAATACTATTTATTAGTGACTCATTGATAAGCTTTTATTAAGCAGGTGCACAGCAGGAAGGCCCCTATACTGTAAGACAGGAGGTTTAGACTAATGTGCAGAAGGAGGTAAAGATGTCCCAACCACAGCCCATGTCACAGATGGTTTTTCTCAAACACCAATGACATGGCAAATGCTAGTTAAGAAACAGCCTCATGCTTGTCACAGAGATGCTTCCATCACAGTTTCCCTTTTCTCTACAGGTCTTCTGTCCCCCTGTCCCCGCTTTCTGCAGGTCTGATCTCCATCCTCATACCTCTCTGTGCTCTCTCTCCTACCATGTTCCTTCTCTTCAACCACTACCTCTGTGTATTCTATTTCCCCTTCTCAATGAGACTTAAGCATCCTCCATTGGATCCTCCTTGTTACTTACCTTCTTTGGGTCTGTGCATTATAGCACGTTTATCGGATAATATATAGCTAAAAATCAACTTATAAATGAGTACCTGTCTTATGTGTCTTTCGGGTGATGGGTTACCTCACTCAGGATGGTCCTTTCTGGTTCCATCCATTTGCCTGCAAATTTCAAGGTTTACTTCTTCTCAATAGCTGAGTAGTATTCCGTTCTGTAAATGTACCACAGTTTCTTTATCCATTCTTCAGTTGAGGGACATCTAGGTTGTTTCCAGATTCTGGCTGTTACAAATAAAGTTGCTATGAACATAGTTGAGCAAATGTGCTTGTTGTGTGATAGAGAATAAGAGTGTTATGGCCTGGTCTTGAGGGAGAGCAGTCTCCAATTTTCTGACAAAGAGCCAGATTGACTTCTATAGTTGTGTAAGTTTGCACTACCACCAGAAATTAAGGGGTCTTATCCTTTCTCCATCAGCACCATTATTTGAAAATGATGTATTTTTTCCATTATATGATTTTAGCTCTCTTGTTAAAAATCATGTGTCAGGAGGCATGTGGGTTTATTTCTGTGGGTCTTTGATTCCATCGATCAACCACTCTGTCTATACCAGTACCATGCAGTTTTTTATTTCTACTTCTTTGTAGTATAGCTTGATGTCAGGGATGGAGACAGCCCCAGAAACTCTTTTATTGTATAGTATTGTCTTAGCTATTATGGGTTTTTTTGTTTTTCCATATGAACTTTAATTGTTCTTTATAAGTCATGATAGGCTCCTGGGAAGATATTAGAGGGATTCTGGCAAATACTCATAGTAGCAGGGGCCATAGAGACTGAAGAAAACACACTGTAACTAAGCAAGTCTCCTAGTTGAGGAAGGGGAACAAAAAACTCACACACAAAAACTTAGACCCCCAAACTCACCCTGCCTATAAGATATGCAGGGACAAAGATATAGCAGAGATTGAGGGAATGTCCAACCAATGGCTGGCCCAACCCAAGACCCACCCCATGGGAGTGAGCCCACTTGACACTATTAGTAGAGCTCTTGCAGACATGAGCCTAGCAAAGTTGTCCTCTGAGGGGTTCCAGTAGCAGAAGCTGAGACTCACAGCCAAATATTGGGCGATGTGTAGGGAGTCTTATGAAAAAGGTGGGAGGTGGGTGGGAAGAAAAAAGAACGTAGAGGAGACAGGAATATCACAAGAAGACAAACAGATCAAACCAACCATGCCTCAGAGGGTCTTGCTGAGACTGAAGCATCATCCAAGGACCATGCATGGACGGGATCTAGGCCCCCTACAAAGATGTAGCTGATGGGCAACTCAGGCTTCATGTAGGTCTTCTAGTAAGTGGAATGGGGATTTTTTCTGACATGGACTCTATTGCCAGGTTTTTGGTCACTCACACACACACACACACACACACACACACACACACACACGTACACACACTGGTGGGACTGCCTTACCAGGCTGCAGGGAAAGAGGGTACTCTCAGTCCTGACACAACTTGATGATCTGAGGTGGATTGGAAGTGGGGCTCCACTTTTTAAAGAAATAGTAGAGGGGATGGGGGAGAGGGAGGGAAGGTGGTGCTGGGAGGTGAGGAGGGATGGGGCTATGGCCAGGTTGTAAAGCAAATAAGTAAATTAAATTTAAAAAAAGACAAAGAAAGAAAAGAAACAGCCTCATCATCCATTGTGGACAGTAAGCATGAAATGCTTGACTGACTGTGTTGTCAGCTCTTTATCTTCTAGGGTTTGGATAGATGCCAGGGCCATATGTTTAGTACAGTAGCCTTTGTAACCAAATGGTCACAGTCATGTTGAACAGATTCCTATAATTATTTCATTTAATTTTGTTTGTGAATTTCTCTTCTGCTGTTTTACATTTGATTAATTCATTATTATTTTGTACTATTCTACTGAAAAATGTAATAGCATTTAATTATTTCTTCCTCTGCCTTTTGTTATTTCTTCCAACACTTAACTTTTTCTAATAGTCCTCTCTCTCGGCTTTTAATAACACAATTCAGTATTGTGACTCTGGTATTTAGCACTTTGCTATAATTTACTCTTCTACAACTCAGGCCCTGTGTGTTCCACTGAATACCACATCTCCATTTTCTGCTTCCCAAGCATGGCAGCTGTCATTAGGCTTCTATAAGTCTGACTGTTCCCAATGCCCCATGAGTGGCAGCATACTCTTGTCCTTCCTTGAGGCTTTGTTTCATTTTGCAGACCTACTTCACGTCCACCATCTTGTTACAATTGGCAAACCTCCTTTGTAAATGCTGAGTTATAGCATTGTTGACGTAACATATTTCCTTTACCACTTCCCTATAAGTGGACATTTATGTTGTTTCTTTACTTTGTCTCTTATGATTACTCTTTCATATCATGTCTTTGGGTATTTTACCCAAAAATATTATTGCTGAATCCAGTATTATTTGTATATTCACATTTGTGTGTGTGTGTGTGTGTATGAAACTTTAACTATCATACCCATTGTAGCTGTGCCAACTTACATTCTTTCTGCCATGACATGAACAAGGGTTTCACAGTCTCAACCTGCTTTCTGAACATGCACAACACACACAGACACACACACACACAGACACACAGACACAGACACAGACACACACACACACACACACACACACACGAACACTTTAAATGGCAGTCTTCCCTGTGTGTGGTGAATCTCACAGCGGTTGTCAGTTCTACATTTCCCTTTGATGATTGGTTGTGTTGCTGATTTTCAGGTAGTTATTGACCATCTGTCTTTTGGTGTTTTTGAAATTCCCGTTCCAACCCTTGACAATTATTTGTTCAAAAAACTGTTTTTACATTTTTCATTTGTCTTTTTTGTTATTTCCTTTTTATGTTGAATTGTGGGAGCTGATACATTGTTTACAAACATTTCCTTTTATTCTAAACACTGGCAGTTTATTCTGTAGTTTACATCCTTTTCCTGCCAGAGCCTATTTAGTTAAGTGACCTCCCATTTGTCATTTTTTTTTCTGATTTTGTTGTTTGTGGGTTTTGTGTCATAATTAACAGATAATTGTTGAAATCATCATCAGAATTGTTTCTTTTGTCTTCGTTTAGGAATTTTGTCTTCAGATCTTATGTTTAGGTAACTGTGTTTGTATATGGTATGAAATAATGGTTTTAATTTAGTCTTTCCTATGTAAGATTCTATTTTCTCAGCAGTAAACATTGATAATCATTTCTTACTGTGTATTCTTGTCACTTTCCTAGACTACCATGTCTGTATGAGTTTTTTTTTTCATTCTTCTATTTGCTTGCTTTGATGTCAAAATGATAGTGTATTCATTACTATAGATTTGTTATAAATTTTGAAATCAGAATTATGATAACTTAAGTTTTATTTACTTTTTCTCAAGTTCGACTCACTATTTAGATTTTTTTATAGTTCCATATAAACTTGATGATTACTTTTTCCTTAGTTCTATTTGCTGCTCAAGAGTGTAGTTTTTAGGTTTTCATGATTGCCTGTATTTTTTTTTCTTTTGTCATCAATTTCAGCTTCATTTCATTGTGGTTGAAAAAAAAAACTGAATTTTGTCCTTTAAAGAACTGTTTTTTATTTCATTGCATACCTTAGTAGTTCATTTTAATATCACACTTCTATTGCTGGTCATTTAAGCTGTTTTCATTTTTAAACTCTTGAAATAAGGCTTTAACATATCAACTTGTGTATGTTTTTATTGATATGAATATTTACTTTTTAACAGAGGTTTCCAGAATTTTCTTCTGGTATGTTATACCAGAAGTGCTTCTCTATGTGGTTATCAGATTTGGCCAACAATCGCTGTAAACATCTATTAGAAGTAACTCAAGTGTAGGAGTGACATAATACTGTCTCCTGTAATCTATATTCTCACCCTATTTACAGATGAGCAAAGTATTCTAGAACCTGAGCAATTTATCATGTGTGCTATTGAGATGTCGCTTCTAGTTTTATATTTTTACTACATTTTAATTAAAATATAGTTATATAATTCCCCTCCCATCTCCTCCCTCCAGACCCTCTTAAGTACTTTCTCTCCAACCCGTCCATGCTGCTCCCTTTAAAACTAACTTCCCTTTCATTTTATTATATATACATGGTAATTAATATAAAATATGCATTTATTATTATACATATAACATGCAATAGTATATGATGCAATAATGATGCACATGTATTTGAACACAACCTGATGAGTCCAATTTTGTTCTTTTTGTGTATATGGTTATATAGTGTCAGAGCGGACTCCTTTGTATTGAATAACTAATAAGAGGAGGGTTCATCCCCCAGAAAGGCTAATTCTCCCTCAGTCTCAGCAATCATTAATTGCCTCTAGTTCTTCATCTGTGGGTGGGACCCTGTCAGTTTTTCCTTATTCCTCATTATCATTTCTATTGGTATTGCAAGTGTTCTGGGTCTTGCTTCTGCAGCCATTTCTTGGAGGACAGTCTCACAACTGACCGACCTCCTGGTACTTTGTCTCTTACAGTCTTTCTATTGCCATTTTGCCAGACAAGTGTTCCTAACTATATTTTAAGTGTTAGCTTTTAAATGAACCTTGAGATAATTCTCATGGTTACAAAACTCTATTCAGAAGTTTAAATTGTTTTTAGGATCTAATGTTAAATTGATTAAAGCACAAACTTCAATAGCTTTTTTTTTTCATTCTTTCCTTTTAAAGATCTTCTTAAGCTTAAGAAGACAGCATCTTCTCTGTAAGCCTGAGGAAACTTGGTAATCATATGCAGGGAACTTTGCTGATATTGGGTTCATTTTACAAGCTTAAATGAAGTATCTACAAATATTTTAAACTATCTACAAATTTAATAAGCAGATATTTTATTAAATTAATGTTAAGTTTTGACAGATAACTCTTGTAGCTGCTTAATGTCAGAAAATTAAAAATCAAACATAAAAATGCTAAATGTTAAGCCTCTGTTTAGTATCAGAGACATATTAAATGATTTCAATTTAAACATATATCCAAATCAGGCAATTGCATATATAAATTGGAATTCAAAATGCAGTCTCTCATTCTAATTGGGTAAATTATACCAAACTTTAATAAAAAAGGAAATATCTAAATATGCATATTTTAAATCTAAAATATTATGGGATGAATTATCTTAAATATACTTATAATTAATTTTTGATCACCTTAGAATTTCAAGGAACCATAAAAGTAGCAGACTATTTCATGATATTTAAGGCTAAAATATTAAAATTGCTATTTTAAGTCTCAGATTTCCTGAAGTCACAATAATGACTGTGGTTTTTTGATACAATGCTGTCTGATGTATTGTTAGTGACTCTCATAGGATATTCTGAACCTTGTGCCTTCATGATATTGGTATCTCAATATGAAAATAAAGAACTTTGAACTTGGATTCAACTTGAACATCCTACCCTGACAACCACATGTTTGGACTTTTTATGTTTAGAGCATCCATAGATGTCTTACCAATTAACCCCAGAGATATTTTAAATGTATTAACTACTAAGTCATTTTATTTTTTTTTCAAGACGGGGTTTCTCTGTGTAGCCTTGGCTGTCCTGGACTCACTTTGTAGACCAGGCTGCCCTCGAACTCACAGCAATCCGCCTGCCTCTGCCTCCCGAGTGCTGGGATTAAAGGTGTGTGCCATCACTGCCCAGCTAAGTCATTTTAATTTTACAGTGGATAGTGGATACTAAAATTACTCCAGTGAGTTCCCTGAACAAATAGTTTCTTTTAAATAAATGGCATCCCTAACTTCTGGTAACTACTAAGATCTAGTTTTCCAGGCTTTTCAACAGCTTTCCTTTGCCTTTTAAAAACTCACCATTTTCAGAAAGCAGTCTATACATACTTTTGGTAGTCATATTTGGATGACGGTTACTGTCGGACTCTAGCAGGAAGAATCTGGGATACCACAAAATGCCATGACATAAACTGTGCATTCATTGTTTATAGCAATAAATTATCTGATGGAAAATATGAAAGTTCTGAATTTGAGAGACTTCACTAGGACCACTGGACCTAATGCCCACTCATAGAGAATTCAGATTCATTTCTGAAACATGGATATATTTCAGAACGGAATGTCAGTGCAATAGAGAGAGACACTGCTGGTCAGCTATGTATGCAGTTCCCTCCTACCAGCATCTAGCATGTGCTGACCATGTTTAAAAAACATTAGTGCTGCTTTGTCCAGCCAGTGACTTTACTGCTCTTGATCATATTTAAAACTCAGTGTCTTCTAGGACATAAACCACACATGATAGAAGAGTTTTTTTTTAATAAAATGTTTTATTGAAAGCTTTGAAGCTGTACAAGTCCTTTACCTCCCCCTTTTGTGTGTGTGTGTGTGTGAATTTCTGTAGGAGATGAGAAGTGCATCAGTTACACTGAACTAGGAAAGAGTATGTCCATGTGAAGCATCTTGCTCCTACAAGCCTTATTGGGATAATGAATTAATGGATCTTCCTAGGATTTCCAAACTCTCTGCATTCATGCATCTTTCCATCATGAATGAGTTACTTCTCGTTGCCCACTCCTCGGGCCCTACCCTGTGGTTTTACTGCCATCTCCTTTTTTTTTTTTTTCATTTTTTTTATTAATTCATTCATATTACATCTCAATAGTTATCCCATCCCTTGTATCCTCCCATTCCTCCCTCCCTCCCTCCTGCTTTCCCCCTACTCCCCTCCCCTATGACTGTGACTGAGGGGGACTTCTCCCCCTGTATATGCCCATAGAGTATCAAGTCTCTTCTTGGCAACTTGCTATCCTTCCTCTGAGTGCCACAAAGCCTCCCCATCCAGGGGACATGGTCCAATATGGGGCACCAGAGTTTATGTGAAAGTCAGTCCCCACTCTCCACTCAACTGTGGAGAATGTCCTGTCCATTGGCTAGATCTGGGTCAAGGTTCAATGTTTACTGCATGTATAGTCCTTGGCTGGTGCCATACTTTGAGCAAGACCCTTGGGCCCAGAACTGCCCTGTGCCATGATGCCCCAGGCCCAGTTTTGGACACATCAAAAAAATCAGAATCAAAGCATGAATTGTATACTATTGTCCTTGTCATTGTCTGTCTGTTGATAGAGAACTAAGCAGAGTAATTAAATTGCTTGTTACAAAGTTTGTTCTAAAGTTTTGATGAAATTATATTAGAGACCACATCCCAAAGAGCATGTGGTACTAGAAAAAATGTCCATTTACATCCACAGAACCTCACTACCATTTCCCACAGTTCAACTACTTTTTGCAGAGACTAGAGATACAAAAAGAGAATAAGGACAATTGTTGAGTGTATAATTGTGACAATCATCTTTGCTTCTTTGTGTATCGCTGCATTTAAAATTTTTGTTATTTTGTCAAAGGAGGAAAACATCAGGAAATGTGACCGTCTCTCCACCGGAATCTTCTCATAATGGATCTGCTCCACAAGTCAGGAAGGCAATTTAAGTTTCTGTTGAATTCTATGCATATGGATCACAGTTACATGTGCAAGGAACTTGGAAGTAACCACAGGGCGTGACCCACAATTAGACTTATGAGATGTGGTTTGTCGTGGTTTGATTAGGAATGGCCCCATAGTTTCATGTTTTTGAATGCTTGGCCATAGGGAGTGGCACTATTAGGAGGTGTAGCCTTGTTGGAGTAGATGGGGCCTTTCTGTAATAAGCACATCACTGTGTAGGTGCTCTTTGAGGTCTTATATATGCTCTAGCTAGGCCTATTGTGGACACACGTCTCCTTCTGCCGCCTAAGGACAAAGATGTAGAACTCTTGGTTCCTCTAGCAACATGTCTGCCTAAACACTACCATGCTTCCCAGCAGGGATGATAATGGACTACACCTCTGAAACTGTAAGCCAGAAACAAACAATTTTATTCTTCATAAGAGTTACCTTGGTCCTGCTGTCCCTTCACAGCAACGAAACTCTAAGTAAGACAGTATGGACCAAATTTCTGTGTATTCGTGTGCTGTTTAATTGGATGGAATTAAGTAAGACAATTTGCTGTAACATGTATCTGGTAAGTCATTGTGTTTGTGGGGCTGCAAATGCAAATTCTGTACTAGAATAACATAGAAGAAAAGAGAGAAAGTGGTAGGAGGAGGAGGAGGAAGAGGAGGAAGAAGAAGAAGAATGAGAAGAACAAGAATAAGAAGAACAGGAACATGAAGGCGGGGAGGAGAACTACCACCACCCCCACCACCACCCCCACCACCACCCCCACCCCCGCCCCCACCACCCCCACCCCCACCACCACCACCACCCCCCCGCCCCCACCCCCTCCACCACCACCATCCCCACCCCCACCACCACCCCCACCCCCGCCACCACCTCCGCCACCACCCCCGCCCCCGCCACCACCACCCCCGCCACCACCCCCACCGCCACCACCCCCGCCACCACCCCCGCCACCACCCCCGCCACCACCACCCCCGCCACCACCCCCGCCACCACCCCCGCCACCACCACCCCCGCCACCACCCCCACTACCGCCCCCACCCCCGCCTCCGCCCCCACCACCGCCCCCGCCACCACCACCCCCGCCACCCACCACGCCCACCACCCCTGCCACCACCCCCACCCCCACCCCCACTACCCCCACCACCACCCCCCACCACCACCCACTACCACCACCACCACCACCACCACAACAACAAAAGATGTACAGGAAGAGGAAGAAGAGGACGATAAAGAACAGGAAGAAGAAAAAAAGATGAGGAAGAATAATCAGGAGAAGGAAGAGAACGAGAAGCAGGAGGATGAGAAGTAGGATGAGAGCAGGAAGAGGAAGCGCAGAGGGGAGTGATGGTAGGAGGAAAAGAGGAAAAGAGTGAAAAGGAGACTGCTTGATTTAAAATTTGTCCCTTACGCAGCTCACTTTTCTTAAGATGGTCTCTAAAACTAAAATAGTCTTTGTCAAACTTCCTATAGACATAGGGCATTTATTTTTTTTTAAATGATAAAAGCTCTAGCGTTAAATTACCCTGAAGATTTACTGAAGACCTTTTAGAGAATAAATATTGACTCTCTATACCTGTGATATATGCAAAACTTTTCCAACCTGACTCATTCTTCACTTTGAACAGGCTCTACATTTGTTGATTAACTTGTATCTAGCACCTTCAAGCAGACAAAACATGAAAGGTAACTTAAGCCTCCTGCTATTTGATTCTTTCACTTTAGTATACACGGTGATCAACACAGGACTTCATTGATTCTACATATCAAGATGAATAAGCTTCATAATTACCTATTTCCTGCATCTATAGGATATGAAAGTCCTTTAAAGCTGACATGAGAATAAGTTCTGGAAGCATGTCCTAAAGTACATTTATGGTTAGAATCTGCGTTATTCAGTTCTGCTCTTCACATCTGCTTTTTTTTTTTCTTCTGATTCTTCCATACTTTAAATGGAATTTTATCTTAACGTCTTATGATATTCATTGGCCTTGTACTAATTAAAGGCCTTAGCTCATAGTTTTCCAAGTGCTTTCCTTGTTATTCTTAGTTTAGAATTCAGAAAAAAATTGGTTGTCATGGAGATAGGTATTAGCATGTTTATCTTAATTCAAAATAGAGTGATTTAAAATATATAAAATATATTTACATCCTTTATGACATTAAACAAGTCCTATTTGGCTACTTGTTTTGTCAATTAATTTATATTCTGGCATTTCCTATAAATTAAATGAGCTATATGTTCAGCTTCAACATTGTCTGAAACATATTTCATGTACAAAATAAAAATCTTTCCAACCAAAATATAATGTAAAATATACATTACAACTTATACTGAAATCAACATTATTTCGTCTTTTGCAAATCCTTGATAAGACTGAACAAGATGCTTTTGAATGATAAGTTAACAGAAAAATTAAGAAATCTATGTATTTACTGGGTAAATCTTTTTTGATATGCATCTCAGATAGTGAAACATTATGTTCCTTTGGTGATCTTTAATAAATGTTTGTTTCTCTTTATTGATCATTTAACCTGTTTGCATTTCTTTGTCTCTCAGAAGACTTGAGGTCAATGCCACAGCTAAGTAAATGAGCTATCATGTGAGCAAATTTTTAAAAAGCAGTGACTGTCCTGTTCACAAAAGGACTCATTGTGTGTTTTACAACCCAAAGAGGGAGTATTTCCTTTATTATCTCATCCTCCTTCTGGGTGTCTTTCATTGTGATGTGGTGAAAAAAAAACTGTCATTAAGAACAGACCACTTAGTGCTTAAAATTTAAAGTGCAATACTGGGTTAAAATTAATGATGGATCTTCCTTCATCCTAGCAGTATGTCATAATTAGCCAAGAATAAATGGACACATCTTTATGTAAAAGAGCTTTATTGATTTTTTTTGTAGCTGCTGTAATAAATCATCACAAACTTAGCTGCTCAATAAAACACAAACTCAACATCATAGAGTTCCACAGGCCAGGCATCTGAATGAGACTTCAGACCTGACCAAAATCAACATGTCTGTAAGGCTGTGTGCTCTAAAGGGGAGCGCACACTCTTGGCTTTTAGGGCTCTAAGAGGCCACCTGTATTCATGAATCATCTCAGTCTTGAAGTGAATCCTTTTAGCCTCTGGTTTCTGTCATCACACCCCTCTCTGTCTCTGTGTCTCTGTGTCTCTGTGTCTCTGTCTCTCTCTGTCTCTCTGTCTCTGTCTTGTCTCTCTGTTTCTCTGTCTCTGTCTGTCTCTGTCTCTGTCTCTGTCTGTCTCTGTCTCTGTCTCTGTCTGTCTCTGTCTCTCTCTTTCTCTCTCTCTCTCTCTCTCTCTCTCTCTCTCTCTCTCTCTCTCTTTCTGATGTTTACCCATTTGCTTCCCTTCTAGAAGGACTCTTGTGACTATATTGCATCTACCTGGATGATGCAGGCAGAGTGTTCATCTCAAGACCTTCAAGACCTTTAGTATTACCTAGATGATTCTTTTACCAGGTAGAGCAATATATTCCTGAATTATCAGACAAATGTCTGTCCATTATGAGATGGTTGTGATTTAATATATCTTGATATTTATTTTTATTTTCACAAGTTTAAGTGTACATAATTTTTTAATAATTTTTTAAAATTTATTCACTTTACATCCTGGTTGTAGCCACTTCCCTTGTCTCCTCCTGGCCCCACCCTCCCTCCCTCTTTCCCTCCCCTAGTCCTCAGAAAGGGGGAGCCCTCCTCTCTTGTCATCTGACCCCAGCCTATCAATTCTCTGGATTGCCTACATCTTTTTCCTCTGTGGGCTGGCATGGCCGCCCCGCCAGGGGGAAGTGCTCAATGAGTGAGTAACAGAGTTCATTTCAGAGACAGCACCTACTCCCCATATTATGGGGCTCACGTGGAGACTGTGCTGCCAACCGAGCACATCTGAGCAGGGGGTGTAGATCCTCTCCATGCATGGTCCTTGGTTGGTGCATCAGTCTCTGTAGGTCCCCCTAGGCCCAGATATGTTAGCTTTATTGTTCTCCTTGTGGAGTTCTGGTACCCTTCAGATCCTTCTACTGTGCACCCTCTCATCCCTAAGTCTCCCTGTACTCTGCCCCAAAGTTTAGCTGTGAGCCTCAGTATCTTCTTTGATCTCCTGCTAGGTGGAGTCTTTCAGAGGACCTCTATGGTAGGCTCTCATCCTGTTCTTTCTCTTCAATTACTTCCGGTGTCTATTCTATTTGCCCTTCTGAATGAGAATTAAGCGTCTCCCCTAGAGTCCTACTTGTTATTTAGCTTCTTTAGGTCTGTGGATTATAGTGTGGTTATCCTGTAGTACATGGCTAATATCCGCTTATAAGTGAGTACATACCATGCATGTCTTCCTGGGTCTAAAAGCAGTGCTTAGATGCCACAAAGTAGGTGGCAATACCTTATCCACAGACATGTTGTTAGGCCTATGGGCCTTTTCCATCCTTGTCAAGGGGAGTGCTAACTTTATCTCCTTCCATACAACGCTTATTTTTATATCTAAATCCACTTACTAACATGAAATATTTTGTTTTAAAAATTCAATTTTGGACAGATATGATTTTTATCTAAAGTCACAAATACTAAAAAGCAGTATCTAAAGGCTACAGAAAACAAAAAAATAAAAACAAACAAAAATACAATAAATGGAACTAGATTAGAGAGAATTCAAAAGGAAACAAAACTATGTAAATTTTCCAAGTGCTTCATGAAACAGCAAAATGGATGGTGGTACATATTAGGTCATGACATAATTAGATTCCTTTGGTTATATTGAAAATCTAAAGACAATTCTTTAATTTAAAATAAAAATATACCAGAGGTTATTTACTTTAGAGATCAGATCTAATAGAAAGGAATTAGATGGCAAAACAAGATTGTATTAGAGGCTACATAATTTTCCAAATTATAAGAAAAAAAGATGCTTTTAAAAAGGCCACGGTTGTTATACTACACTGAAATAAGTTTTCCAGGTCCGCAGCAAGCCATCGGGCCAGCAAGCATTGCAAATAAAGGTTGATGCATAACCAGTAAGTGACCTATTCCCATTTCCAGGTTTTCTGTGACAGAGCCCAGATACACGATGGCAGTGGTTATACAGGGTGCCTTCTTAGGATTGTTGTTAATAATACATGAAAACATTGTCTCATTTTCCCCCAAAATATATGGAGTCAAGTCTAGATCTTATTAGTGTTTCATTTTACGTAATTGGTAATCAGTACCCAGGCTTCTGTCTGAAGGAGAGGAGTCCACCAGGCACTTGTGCATAAGGAGATCAAAAGATCAAGTGTATGATCTTGACAAATGGTCTACTTCATTAAGTGGCTCTCACGGGGCAGTTTTGATGAGGATGGCTGCCAACTGCTTACTGAGTTGCAAAAGTTCAGGTCTTTGGAGGGTTACCTTTTACACAAAGTCTTTAAAGGGGACTTTTAAAGGTTACGTTGACATATGTCATCCTTACCCCTCAATCTGCATGCCTCTGACCTCTGAGGAACACTGATAACAGCCTTGTGAAGAGGAATTTGCTACTCACTGGGGATATTGGAAATAATGGCTTGGTGGGAAAAACTAATGATTTTTTTTTTTATAAGAACGCAGGAGCTTTCTCTGCTTGCCATCCCTTTGGTAAATTGAAAGACTTTTCTTATGGTAATGTAGGAAATGAGTGAACTGCACATTAAGAGGCTGTCTTGATAGGGAAATGTATTGACATTTCAGCGTTATCTGAATTGTGTGTTTAAGAGTGGCTTTGTCAAATTAAAATGAATGACAGGTCATAGAAAAAATTACAAGCTTTCTCTAGATTCCGAATAGTTATTAAATACTCTCTATGTCTAAGCGTCCATAACACAGGCGATAATTTAGGCTATGGAGACATGGCCTCTTAATGGAGTTCATTTAGGATACATGGCAAAAGCTTTAGAAAAGCAACACTTTCCTGCTACCTAGTACTGCTTCTTACTGACAAAGAAGACAGCTTTATGGTGTTGAAATGGTTTTAACTGGTTCATGAGAATCAAATCCCTTTTCTCCTTTTAAGTCGGCATGTGACAGCTCACTTTGGTTCTTTGTTCCCATTTGAAAATGTCTGTCTATTGGGGGTGGGGGGTATTATGAATATATGATATTTTTAAGATCAGCTAATTAATATCGTACAAGCCGCTACTCATGTACCAGTCACAAGCCAACTCTCTTGCTCTGTATTCAAGATTCAAAAATGACCCTCCCCCTCCCCCCCCGCTCGGTACTGATTTAAAAGGACAAAATCTCTTTCCTAAGTAGAAAACTACAACGCTATAATTTGATTTCAGAAAGCAACTAGGATGTGGGTGAAATATTATGATATAGTTAAACTTAAACATACACTAATTATTATTTTTTTCAGCCCCAGGCAATGAATGTGCCAGGCAAGGGCTCTATCAAGGAGCTAGATCCACAGCTCTTTATTTTTAGAACATAGACCTTTTGAAAATGAATTCATTGAAAAGGAGGTAGATTTCCACTGAGTGTAAGGTGAGTTTCCCTGAGACAAGTGATCTCTGCATAGGATCTTATAAAAGACAGTACTCAGTGTCTAAAGCGGGGACATTGTCCAGGAATTGTAGGGGAATTGATTTCTATGATATTAAACGAGTTGAATTTGAAGAAAAGTAAAAATATAATTTAATTACGGGGAGGTGAAGGTAACTTGAGGTCTCTGGATACTTCAAGAAACTTGCACCATCTTTAATGTCTTTTTTTTTTTTAACAGAAAGCCATAATCTAGTATTTGTATAAACCTTGTGTTAATGAAGGGCACATATATAAATACCCGACTGACAGAAGAATGGTCATCATAATTTTGCTGCTTTTGGTATATGTAAATGTGAGGTGTTGACTTCAGAATCCATATCCTTTCCTGGGTTTGATAAGACACATTGGATTAGGGATAAAGAGCTTGGCCATGTGACTGCACAGGCTGCACTGGCTAAGAGGTTTTGACCTCAGCTCCAACCTTAGCTTGGTCTCAGAGCTTCTTTGGGTACGGAACTAGAGCTCAAGGGTAGAATTCTTGTTGAGAAGGTGTTAAATGCTGAGATCCATCCCCAGAACAATATTTGTATGTGTAGACACACCCTTCTTTCCTTATACATAGGGCCTTCTCTTTGTTGTGGGAACCAAAGTTGGAGGACATGCTCTGTGGAATATAGCTTTGCTTTTCATATTTGTAATGTAAAGAGTAGATTTGATAACGCTGTATCCTTGGTTGTGATAGAATTCACAAGAACTATACAAGCTCAAGCAAGAAAAAAAATCCTCCAGCATAGACAGAGGGAGTTGGCACAAAGTTCCACCTCTAGCTCCAGAACTATGAACATCTGAGATCTCCTGGGAGAGGGAGAGCTGTTCGTTTTAAGGTGCGTACTCTGGTGAGTCAATTGCACTCCAGCGGAAGAACACACATTCAAGAGTATGTGCACACTGCAATCTCTACTCAATGAGGAAAAGAAGACAGACAATTGGAAGGGCAGGCGAGGAGAATGTGGCTCTTGGAGAAGTTGGAGCAGAAGGATGAAGGGTTCATATAATTAAATATGTTGTAGAAAATTCTCAAGGGACTTAATAAGATGAGGAGAAATTGCCTTTAAATGTCAAAACAAAAAGTGAGCACATTTGAAACAGATACTTTTCTTGAACGTTGGCTTTTGCAGTAATGCCAGTTTCCAAACTCACTCTATGAACTTTGCTAACAGCCTCAACTTTCACCTCCCGTCTCACACAAATTTATTTATTTATCTTCTCCTAACATCTCAGAGGAAAAGGTTAACAGCTGTTTGTCAGATAACCAGCAGAAGTTTGGCAATTCCTCTGGAATATGAATGGAGCTTTAAATTGCCGGTTCCAAGGACCTCATCGAACTGTATTTAAAAACAGCAGAGACTGATGGACGAATGTAAATAAGTCAATGTCACTTCCACACAGTTAACTTTCAGTATGAAACTCAGCTTCAGGCACATGTTTCTTCGCTTCCTTCCTCTGGTACATATCTGTGGACCAAGGCTCTGACTCTGTCTCTCTGTTTCTCTGTCCCTCTCTCTGTCCTTCTCTCCCTCTTCTTTTGTTACCTCTGACTTTCTGCAATCCTAAGAACTCTGAAGTTTTGGAAATTGCCCCCTTGATTACAAAGCCTTTTGGTAGGATGCCTATCTCATGTGGACTCAGCATGATGCAATCTCTGATCTTCTTGAGCTCATATCTTTTCCTCGGCTATAGCCTCTATAATCCTGGACCAATATTTATTATTAGAATCTTATGACTGAGCAACTTAGAATTCAGACATGACTTTATGGAGAGAGGATCAGAAGCTGGTTAGTCTGGTTGTCTGCAAAGCTTGAGGCCTGCTAGAAGCCAAGTGAAGAATATTAAACAAGAACAAATCAAGCCAATGTTACTTCTGTTTTTATTTAAGATAACAACTATCTGAGGTTTTGTGGAGTTTTTTGTTTGTTTTGTTTTGGTTTGGTTTTTTTGTTTGTTTTTGGTGAAGGAAGTAGTAGAGAAAGAACAGGTAATCAAAATAAGACAAAACAAAACTGATGTTGGAGATCATTCTGTTTATTTTCTTTGCCCACTTACATTTCTAGGGAATAATGGAGAGTTTGGTGTGAATAGCCAAAACTATAAATCAGAGAATCAGAATTCTGTGCTCAGTCTTTCCCTTAGTATAGCTGAGTCTAAACATGAATGCATGTGGTACCTTCATTCCAGGGCTAATCCCATTTCATAAGAAGGAGCCTTACTTCATTGATATTTTCTCTACTTAAAAAAACTGTTATTGATTTTTGTGAATTTAATATCATGCATCCAACCCCATTCATCTCCTGTCCCTCCATATCCACCTTCCACCCTTGTAGCCTCCCCACAAAAGAAAACAAACAAATAAATGAAAACAACAAAATAAATTTAAAAACATCTTTCTGTTGAAGCTGTGTGTACCACATGTATTGCATAGTATATACTTTTGCTCAAACAACTTTATTTGCAAATGTTCATTGTAATAAGGCATTGCTCTGGTTCAAGACCTCTGGCTTCTGCTGCATTATCAACGCTTTCTAATTCTGCTTTACTTTTAGATTTTTATTTAATTATTTTTAAAGATGGTGTATCTGTTCGTGTGTTTGTATGAGTGTGTGTGAGTGAGTGTGAGTGTGTGTGTGTGTGTGTGTGTGTGTGTGTGTGTGTGTGTGTGTGTACAGTGCAAGCACAGGCCAGAGGCAGTGGATTCCCTTGGAGCAGCTGTGACCCACTTGGAAGAAGCCGCTAGGAACAGAACTGTATTGTGGAGGAGCAGGGCTCCTCAGTGTTCTTTATCACTGAGCCACATCTCCATATCAATCTTAAATTCTTTATCCCTCACCTTCTCTTCTAGCTTCCTCTCTTTAACCTATACCCATGCATACATTGCTATGTATGCTAAAACGTCTGTACCAATGAAGTGAGCAACGCCACGGTGCTATGTGAATTGGCAACACTCAAGGGACACCGGACAGTCAAAACTCAAAAGGACAGAGTAAACAACAAAGCACAGATTATCGAGAAATTAAATATACAAATGAGTGGCATGTATTAGAATCTATTGTGATGTGTCAGCAGGTGTGTGCCCTCCATAGTGGTTTGTAGGTTTAGAATCCAAGAGTCTAACTTGAGGATAAGGAACCAGCCTCCAAGACATACAATGTTATAAATTCTGATCTTTACAACATGAGAACAGGGCGGAGACAGAAACTACAGTTGATCCTCCACGGGGGCAGATGAGGATCTTCTTGAATGTGATGTGTCTCTTTAAGGAGTTGATAATACGTAAGGTTTTCTGCTGCTACTGTCTTTAACAGGAAAGGTAGGCACACACTGCACAGAGCTTCATCCAGAATTCGAACCTCATTGGTAGCTTCATTTTGGCTCTAAAGTATTGGTCCAGTTCAAAATGGAGCCATTTGCCATGTGAGGGACAGGGATGAGTCTCCCAGGGAGAAACTGAGCAATAAGATCAGGGTTACCCATTACTGACACAACTGTACCACAATTTACATCACAAAAATTGAATTAGATCCCCTGAGGAGACATATCTGGACATAATGATCCATGGCTTGGGCTTAAATTCCTTTTGTTAATTGTCACTACCAAGTTAACAGGCAGAGAACGTTGCCGTAGAAGGTGTGTACTTGGATTTGTGAACTTCTAACCTGTTGGAGAGGTACCTAAATGTTAGCGGTGAAAACAGTGATGAGGAGAGTGAAGAAAAAGGGACTTCAATCGACTGTCAGGTAGAACAAGGCAAGAACTGAGTCTTAGATCTTTCTTTACAAAAATGTACAAAAGATGATCCCGTGTGTGACTCGACAAACAGATTCTCAGCAGTCTTTTCAGATACTTCAAAGCTTCTGCCGGTACTTTCAAACCTAAGTGTTGGTTTGCTGCAGGTGCCAACAGACTTCGGCTTCGGAATGTGACAAGATTGGAAATTTTCTGACCTACCTAGTCAGTAAGCTTTCTGGACTTTCTGATGACTAGTATTTTGAGAATCAAGGGAATTTGGCAAAATGATTACAAAGCCCTGAAAAACACAAAGGGTTTCTTTTTGTTGTTGTTGTTGTTGTTGCCGCCGTTGTTTGTTTTTTCATTTCATGATGAATTTGCATTCTTGAAGATGTGCCGTTTCCATGCTCCTGTCCCCTAGAGTTCTGAATTCTAGCAGAGAAAAATCATGCAGCACAACTGATTGATGTCTCTGCAAATGGATGGATTTCAAGCTTGGCTAGGTCCCTGGGCTGTCTGCTAATTCATGGCTATTTATCTTCCTTTCTCTTCTTTACAACACTGTACTGGAAGAATTTCCTTCATGCAATTCACCGTGTTTTGAAAACACCATTTTCATAAACGGCTACTTTCTATCTCATCACATGGTTGTTTAATAATGTATTTAAATATCATATTGTTAAGCATGAATGTTGTCTCCAGCTTTTAGCTGTTATGAATAATGTTGCCATGGATATCTTCTACTAACTTCTCGACAAATTCTTATTATTTCTTTATGACAGAATCATAAACGTAGAAGTGCTAAATTGGAAAAGAACAAAATTCAAAACTATGTGTACATACTTAACACACATGTGTATGTTCACGATATAAAGAATGCAAGGGTATTATCAAAATATATAAGGATATGGATAAACACGCATCATTTATAATCCAAAACTTCAGAAGTTGGTACAATTAATATTTTAGACCATATAAGCCTTGAAAATGTTTAGGCAGACGTTGTCATGGGTTTGCCAAATGGCTCTTTACAGTGCTTGTCAAAATGCTGTCCAGAGAAATGTGCTAACACCTACTCCTACTGCTGCCTTTGAGTGCTTTGATTGTTGTAATTAAATCAAATCAATATGTCAGGCAGTAGTATTTCTTTGTTGTTTTGTGAGAGTTTATGTAACTCTACTGGAAGAGTTGGTTATACTTTTGTACATTGATTATGCATTCTTTTCTTCTTTTGGCAGTAGATTACCATATTTAAACTCTATTCCATTATTTCTGGAGGACAAAGTTGACTAAAGTATAGGAAAATGTAAATAGCAATGCAGTTGAGGACACGAGGAGGTTTTGAGAGCTAAATGTGAGCAAAGTACACACTCTGCTTATGAAAATATATTGTTTAGCAAGGATCTGCTGATAAAAAAAAAAACTAAATCTAAAACTAAATCTAAATCACTGAACTAGCCACTGTTTTAATTTTAGCAATTTTCTTGTTTGTCTTTTTCATGTTTGTCGCTTTGTTAAGATACTGTGATGGCTACTTTTGATTGTCAACTTTACTACATCTGGTATCTGGAATTAAGAAAACTTCAATAAAATTCAAGTTTCTGAGTACAACTGTGATGAATTTTTCTTATTTTTTTTCTTTCTTTCTGGGGTTTCTCTGTGTAGGTCTGGCTGTCCTGGAACTCTCTTTGTAGACCAGACTGGCCTCAAAGTCACAGAGATCTGCCTACCTCTGCCTTCTTCCCAGCTGGGATTTTTCTTGATTGGATGATTTGAGGTGAGAAGACCCACCTTAAATCTGGGTCATGCCTTCTGGTAGCAGGCTGGGAGAAGAAAGAGCTTGCTGAAGTCTGTCTGGCCCCACTCCATCCTTCCCTGGTACTGTTGTCTACTTCTTTGGGATTCTGAAGTATACTAAATATATTCTGAAACATCCTCCTTTGTATACTATACAACTATTGGATTCTTGAAATTTCTGTCAGGAGATAGTCATTGTTGTAATAGTTGGACCATAGCCTATAAGCCATTCTAATAAAGCTGATGTTTATGAGTATATGCGCGAGCGCGTGTGTGTGTGTAGTGTATGTAGTGTGTGTGTGTGTATGTGTGTGTGTGTGTGTATGTAGTGTGTGTAGTGTGTGTAGTGTGTGTGTGTGTGTGTGCGTGTGTGTGTGTGTGTGTGTGTGTGTGTGTGTGTGTGTGTGTGTGTGTTTGAGTGTTTTTCCTGCCTGGAAGTCTGTGTATCATGTGGGTCCCTGGTATCCACAGAGCCCAGAAGAAGGCATTAGATCTCCCCCTTCATCAAATTGGAGTTACAGTTTACATATATATATATTCATTCTATCAGTTTTTCTATAGATCTCTGACAGATACAGATATGAGAGCAGTATACTATTGCATTTTCTTTTTTTAAAAGCACACTGCATATCAAAGCAGAGTCCTACAAATGTGACTTCTCCATTTTTTTGTTTTTTCTTCCTCAATTAGAAAATTAGCCTGTACTATACACAAATGGAAAAATCATATGCAAGGGATCCGTGTAATATGACGTCATGTTTACACTGGTCTCCAACTCTTTTCTCATTCAATGTATTCTTGAAATGTTTCGAATCAGAGCTGGAGAGATGACTTGGTGTTTAAGAGCACCTGGTGCTCTCCAGAGAACCTTGATTCAACTCTCAGGACGCACATGAAGGTTTACGATCTTCTGTAACCCTAGCTCCAGAGGATCTGACGACCTTTTCTGTGGTTACCAGGCACTCACATGGTGCACAGACCCTATGCTGGCAAAATACATAAACACAAATAAAAATATGAATAAATATAAAAGAAATAATTATAATCAATAAGAATGCTCCATGTCTTTATACTTCTGAATCAATGCTTATATATGCTGTACAGATTTTATTTTTCCTCTTTCTTATTGAGGGACGCTCAATTTTATGGTTATTTAAAGGAATCTCAGGTTCCAGAGTACACAAAGAAAGTTTGTTTTCCTCAATAACTCCACATGCTCTCTTCAACTGCCTTCCTCTCCCCTCCTTCTTGCTGTGTAGTTCTTTCCCTTAATACAGCTCAGTTAAACCAGTAGAATCAGTTTCTTTTATTAAACCAGTCTCACGTCGGCTCTTTGGCATTCAGTAATAAACATTTCACCACTACAGTCTTATATTCTACAAAAGCCATCTCTCCTTTCTCTCCCTGGTCCCTTCACTGTGGCTGTGAGGGTTTGATGGGGCTGGAATAGAGCGTGGTTTCTGTTCTCCAATTCTTCTTTTACTTCTACTTCTTCTTCTTCTTCTTCTTCTTCTTCTTCTTCTTCTTCTTCTTCTTCTTCTTCTTCTTCTTCTTCTTCTTCTTCTTCTCCCTCTTTGTACCAGCTCAAAGGAAAAGGAGAACGAGATATACTGCTTTTATAAGAATAGAATTAAGAGTTTCTATCCTGGGAGGGTTGCGAGCACATTCCCCATTCACTGATTTCATCGTGGAGCAGCAGCTAGCCAGTTTCCACAGAAGATTAGCTGCCGTTTATCCTGCCTGAAGCAGAAGCCATGAGTCATCTGGGTGCTGCAGTCTCCCACAAGGCAGCGGAGTCCAGTCTCCCCTAGTGCAGGGTACCTTTGGTAGGCCTGTGCCAAGGTGTTTCCCCCTGAGATATAGTGTAAGAGGCTTATTGGGGGAGAGGAGAGTGAAAGGCCATCTTGGAGCGGAGACATGAAGAAGACATAGAGGCAGGCAGACAGACAGACAGACAGAGAGACATACATACACACACAGAGAGCGGGGGAGAGAGAGCTCTGGGGTGGCTGGGGACCTTTTCTGCACAGCACACACCTAGCACATCTGGCAGCAACAGATAATGACTTAAGCAGCTGCTCGGCGGCAGGCCAGTGGTATCTATTGCCTGTTGCTAACACTACCTTCTGTGGCCCCAGACCTAGGGTCTAGTGGGCCAAAATGGGATTTCTTGTTTGTGTCTCTGAGAGCTGGAATCCAAAGGAAATGAATGTCAGTATCCCTTCTTGTTAGCCTCCCCTTCTGTCAGGTCTCTATAGACACACAGCATGCACTCCCTAATGACAAAGAAGAAATGTAACCAAACACAGATTTCAATCCAAGTCGGTGCATCTGAATTATTTGCAGCTATTCCCTTAGCCGTGGGAATTAGAAAAGGCTGTCCTCCAGAAACTCACCTTCATAGCCCCACCCACCCACCCAGTGTAAGGCAGTGGGTGATGGAGGTGTGCCCACTCAATTGAAAAGCTGCCTATTAATAGACTCCCAGGGAGAGGGCTGTGTGAGCGTTTCTAATGGAAGATACCTAGAGGAGACCCTGCTGAGTCATAGGATATGCACACTTTAAATTTCTCCAGATGCAGCCAAGCTACATTCCAATTCACAGCTCACAGCAGTACATGAGATTATTTCCCTCAATCCTCAGCAAATATGACATTATAGGCTTTTTTTTATCCTATGGATTAAAAAGCAGCCTGTCATTTTTAAATTTACTACCCTCTGATTCTATGTAACAAATGAATGAATTTTCATTAGTTTCCCTCCTCAAGTTGCAGTATTTGCCATTTTACTTATGTTTATGAGATAAGATCATCATTTTAAGATGATTTTAGTGTTTTGCAAATGACTAGTAGTACCCTTGTGCTCGGAATAATCTTTCTAAATTTTAAATGTAATATGGCACATTCCTACTTAGCATTTGGGGCTACAAATTGGATTTATGATCGATTTTAAACTGACAGGTGTGCAAACTCCTTTAAGATGGACTTTCTGTAGATGTGCCCGGGCCATTCATCCTCATTGCCTGCTTCATAATCAATGTGTCAGATGCAAACTGAACCACCTGTGGCTAATCAATAACCCGTGCTTGCTCAGGGATTCCCTACTTTGACACATTTCTCCAGTTCTTCCTGAAATAGGTACCTGCCTCTCAACTTCCATTCTTCTTAGAGGACTTTATTTTTGCATCATCCTCCCTGGTGACTGACTAGCATTGCTTGGTTTCTGCTTGGTTTGTTAACTACTTCTTAAGTAGTGACTGTGATTTCTTTCTGGGCAGGCATAGTTCAATAATCCTTGATGTTCTGGAATTTAGCATAGTGCCATGATGAAAAACTGGCTTTTATGACTAAATGAATGTGAGTAACATAAGGACCACAGTTAGTATGTCATTGACTATCTAAACATGGGTAAAGAGGGATAGTAGCCACACCTCAACTAATAGAATTCGTAATTGGGGTAACTGAAGGAACAGAGGCCCAACTAAGGCATAAACTGGATAAATATTGTTGATTTAAAAAAGTGAATCATTTTAGGATATGATGCTATACAGTGATTTTTTTTCCTCAGGATATAATCAAATATAAATACTGTGGTAAAATGAACATGGCAATTTTAAGAGAGAAGGAATGATGCTCCCTTTACTAATAGTTCTCAGCTGGGGTGAGAACTGAATACCGGGGTGTGGCAGGGGTGAGGGCAGGGATGAGTGGAAAGACAGAAGAAGAATGCTCAATTTTAAAGATTTTCAAAATTTGAAATTATGTAGAACTGAATATGTCAGTTCTTATGGAGGAACAATATTTTATGATGCAGGAATTATCACAAATATACTGGGACATATTTGAGTTTCCTATACATACAGAAGACAAATTTTTGAGTAGCAAATGGCTAGAAATGGTGAAATACAAAGTGAAGTGTCTTTGTGGTTTCATGTCAAACCTTTTCATGCCAATTGCATTTACCCTGGAGCCTGGTGATCATTTTCAAGGCAGTGGCAGTTACTCTTAGTGTCGGTGCTAAGGTCAGCTATTTTTCTGTTGTTTCTGTTATGTGATTTTCTTTTTTTCTTTTTCTTTTTCTTTTTTCTTTTCTTTTCTTTTTCTTTTTGTCTTTTCAAGTGTTATAATTAGTCTTGGATACAGAAACTGTCTAGACTTTTCAAACTCTTAATTCATTTATCTGTACACTATTTACACAACTTATTTAATAATAATTTCTAGCATAAAAAAAGATTTTTGCACTAACATATCTAACTCTTAGTTGGTCATTTTCAAAATAACTTTTATTGAATTATTCATTGACTATATATATATATATTCAGCAAATCTTGATTGTTGTACACCCCTCTTTTCAGAGTCCCCTAACCCTTACCTTCCCATTTCTTCCCACAAGTCCCTTTCTCACTTTAGTGCCTCTTTGTTTAGTTTTGAGCCCATTGGGTTTAACTGAGCATCCTCATGAATTGGCAGCTGTTGTCTGTAGGAGCTCTGTGTGCTCGCTGATAGGTACACAAATGAAAGGAATGAGTATCGTGACCCTAGAACCCACCAGTATCCCATAGTTCATTAGGGATGGATAAGGTCCTCTAGATCGCTCCCTGATGAATTCTTCAGTATTCACATCCTTGTGCGGATCCCTTGCTGCTGTGGGGCGATGACTGCCTTGGATGCGCTCTGCCTAGCACAGAGCATGTCCAGCACTTCACTCTTTAAGCTCTTACGTCCTTTCTGCTTCTTCTTTCTCAGTGACCCTCATGCTTTAGAGGGGATGCTAAAAACGTCCTGCTTAGGACTCAGCACTAGACCATCACTGATCCTTAGACCTTGGGCAGGCATGCACCCAGAGAAGCATTCGTCATAGTTCACTGCAAACAGAAGCCTCTCTGATCAAGGCTGTAGAGCAGCAGTTGCAAGTGGGTGAAAGCATAAATATTTTTGAAGGTAGCTTGGTACCATAACAATTTAGCTGAACAGTACTAAGTTCACCCTTAGGGCGTTAGGCCTTCTCAGCTATGAGTTTTATAAATTTTAAATTAAGTCAGCTCAATTATATTTTATAGACACCAAGTCTCCTTAGGTATCCACATTCTTACAACTCTTGTCTCTCTTTTCTGAAACTACTTTATTCACCTTCCTAAGCGAGAAGTTGCATATGTGGAGATGCTTACTCAGATGAGCTGAAATGGATTTTAATACTCTCCCATTATGGCCTCCTGAGTAGGATCAATGCTATTGATTTCAGAAGCTGAGTTGGCCAGACAACTGATGTGTTAAGAAAAGGATCCCATCAGTCTACTGATGACACTTCATAGGAAGACATGGAAATGCTGTTTGAGAAATTTAGAGAATTTTCTACACAACCCAGATTAACAAAATCATCGAAGAGGAAGCTCTCTCCTGTCCTAAGAAACTGTTTTGGTTTTATAACTTACACTGCTTCCTGCAAGAAACTTTTCAGGGGATGGGAAAGTTACTCTTGGCAGGCTGGTGTATGAGTCAGAGCTTAATGGAAGTTGATGCACACTGCTCACTCTGGCGTAGAGAATTTACTGTACAAGATAGTGTGTGTGTGTGTGTGTGTGTGTGTGTGTGTGTGTGTGTGTGTGTGTAAGAGAGAGAGAGAGAGAGAGAGAGAGAGAGAGAGATCCATATCTAGCTTAGTGTTGGTGAAAGTTGGAACCTACAGGAAAATATGAAAGCTAATAAGGTGGTAGGTCTAGAAATGAAATTGGTTTAGTTTTCCCAGGGGCTGTCAGATTTTGGAGTTTGCAGCAATGTATCTGGTAGTGTGGCTAGGATGCTCTTGGCCAGCTGAACTCCTAGCTTAGAAAAAAAAAATCTAGGTACAGAGAAGGAAAGACCTTGGACCACACAAAATCTAATGTGATGCTTCTACTTCTCAATATATCTGAACTTACAGACTGATGGTGTCTTATTCTGCTTCTGATAGCCCTCAAATTTACTTTTTGTTTTCTTAACATATTCTGACCCTTGATTATACAGATAAGGAAACTTTGGAAAATGTATTTCTCAATATAATCAAATAGACAGTTCAACAGTCTGTTACATTTTACCACTCTGCCAAGTTAGCACGTGTGCACACGCTCACACCACACACACACACACACACACACACACACACACACACACACGCACACACCTCTCTTTCATCCCTACTAAGTTCAAGCAAAAGCAATAAAACAAATAAAGCTTCTAACATGATGTAACTCTCCCCTTGTAAGACTACAAACACACTCATGTTCTTAACAAAGGAGCTTTCATGTAGTCTCACTTATATCATTTGGGGGTTACTATTTATTCATTTTCTAGAAAAAAAATCACACTCTTGGTTGACATGCCACCTCTTAAATGCCTAGTTGTAAAGATACTTTTGAAACAGGAAATGGAGAGAAAGTGGGAAATTAAAAAGAATTATTTGTTACTTGTCCGGCCTATGGGACAAATCGAACCAGGCTTCACATGAAGTGGGGAGTGGGGATTGAAAGTGGAGGACAGAGCTGCAAGAGATAATGAGTCTGAAAATTTCTGATCAAAACTCTCTTTAATATTTAAGAGTAAGACTTTATATAGCAAGGTCAACAGAATCTATGCTAATCCCACTCTCCCTAACCCCCAGGCAAGAATAAAATTGCCTGAATTGCTCCCTGTAAGAACATCCTTAATCCTCTGGGTGGTTCCCTGTAAGAACTTCCCTATTTCTCTGGGTGGATAATCCAAAGACAGCCTAGAACACAAGACCTCCTTCTGCAAGGGTCAACAACTCGAAGGTCACAACGTGCAGCCTAAGCATGGGATTTCTAACACGGCTGAATTTAGCATGGCTCCCCACAGTTACTTGAATAAATATGTTCACTTTCAAACAACAGAATATACTCAAGACTACTACAGTTCATTTATTTGCAAATGTATATTTGACTGTAGATTTCAGGTTTAGCTTATTCCTTGCAATATCTGTTTTTTTTTTAATATTTGTTACCATCCATAAGCACTTAGTCATTAACATGTATTTGCCTATAAAGACGTCTCAAACCTTTATTTCTATATATGTTTGTTTTAGTTTTCTGTTTCAGCTCAACCACGTGAAATGGAGTAGACTGAAACGTGTAACGGAGAAGCCTTTGCTTTCTAGCCTTCCTCCTTAAATTTAATTTCTGACTGACATTCAGGACTTCCACAGTCATGTACTTTTTATTTTCCACTGTCTCAAGGAGATCAAAGTGGCCAGATGCCAACTATAACTTTTAAGAGAATGCTATAAATACTGCCTCTCCTGGTGAGTGCTCATTAGTTCCTTTAAGAACTAGCATCTGCACGATGAGAGAGCCCAAAGTTGCGAGCAAGGGGTAAGTTTTGCTGAGTGATCAGTAAGAGTAACAGGAAGCACAGGCATGACCACTTCTACCCATTGGATCCTCGTGAGTGGCTGCTGGCAAAGGAAAGTGCAGGACATGTTGGTCACAGAGAAAAGCATATTTACAGTGTCTAGGATAACATTAACCCAGTACTGCACGGTGTTAGCACTTAGCTTGCATGCTAAGTCTCCAAAAGTCTCTTCTATAATTCAGCTTGCCCTGCGTGCTCAGGGGTGAGAGGGAGGTGGGAGGGCTTCCTTCACTGTTGTAAACAAGGTGGTTCCCTAGAGGAGACAAGAATTTGGTGAGGAAGGAGTGAGTCAGGTGGGTAGACAGGGGAAGCTTGCAGCTCTGCCTGACTTCAGATTGCTCTTTTTTTTTTTTTAAATTTTTTTTTTAAATATACAGGTTTCACAAAACAAAGACAAACAAATAAATGGTTATTCATCAACTAAAGATTATGCTTATGCGTTTGATTTTTTTTTTTCATTACATATTCTGGGTTACAAGTTCAGTCACAATTAGGAAGTACAAATCGGACAGATTTCATCTCTTTTATCAGCCCTATAACTCTAATTTAAAGAATCTAAAGAATGTGTCTTCCAAAGCAGACACGTTTATTAAGTGACAGCCTGCTTTTTGGCTGTCAGTATTTACAGTTTTAAAGCATTCCAGATGAAAGAAAATATCTGAACCAGTCTTTTTGTGAATAGCAAATGCTAACACCTAACTCCCTTTTTACTATATTGTTTCACTATCTAGGCTTTAAAGTAGGAAGAGGTTATTTTTAGTCAATCTATTTTATTTACTGAGTATTATTCCTCCAGGGGTGTACTCTGTATGACTCCCTATCTTTGAAGTATTTTGAGAGAGCTTGAACAATACTATAAAAAGAGGCTTAGAATCTGTTGCTAAATCTCCTGGCCAGTCAGAGTTTGTCAATTGTCTCTGTTTATCCGGCAACAATTAAACTGTTTGAGTTTGTTTAGGGGCAGATACCCTAATAAGGTTCCTGGAGTAATGGCCTCATAAAGAAATTACTGGCTATGTTCTTTATCTGTACTTAACAATTTCCAGGGCATAAGGAAAACTTCTAAATAAGGCCAGATAAAGTTCTTTCCCTAAAGCAAAAGTTTAGGTAGACTTAAGACTTTCTCTAAAAATAATAAGATGTAGTTTTCCCAGGAAAAGACGTAAAATAAATATTAATGCAGAAGGTCCCCAAGAGTTGCAGAGACCAAAACCTAAAAGTGAGAGATGAAATGACATCAACTTGAGCAGTCAGCTGGAACTGTGCCAAACAGCTGTGCCGGCTTCATGACTTTCACCATTTCCGGTGGATATGGCTGTGCCACCAGGGAACGTAGATGCTATATGTTAGTTGCTTGTCTCGTTGCTGTAATAAAACACATTGCAAAAACAGCTTAAGGAATAAGAGGTTTATTTTGTGTTATAGTTCTAGGCTGTTGTCCTTCACTACAAAGAGGTCAAGGGGGCTGTAGATTGAGGAATCTGGTCACACTGCATCAACCATCAGGATGCAGAGAGAGGTGAACACTGGTGCTCAGCTGGCTTTTTCCATTTTACGCAGGCCAGGAGCCCAGACAATGAATGTTGATGCCCACATTTAGAGTAGGTCGGCTCACCTCAATGCCATCCCTTTTACAATACACGGAAGGATCCAATTAGTTTTTTTTTTTTTTAATAAACCAAAGACACTTGCTTTTAGGATATTTGTTGTTAATTTCTCCCAAATAGTTACTACAAGCTGTTTGCCAATCTTCATTGATTACCCATAATGATGTAATCTCAGTATTAGTATAAGCACTGTGAACTCATCTTAATCTGTTCCTGGCCACTGAGGTAGTTTTATTCTAGCTTTTACGATTGATTCGGAAACCTTTCCTATGTAAGTCTTCAATTTTTTACTTTGTTTGTACGCTAAGAAAATCCATTCCATAATATTACATTCCTTTTTACCTAATGGGCCTGAAAGGAAAATGAGCTGAAGACAAAAATAACCAAAATATGATCAAGCTTGTGATCTATTCAATCCACATGTGCATCTTGCATTTCCCGTTCTACCAGAGTTAGCTCTCCCTCTGTATCACCTGTTTGTCGTCCTGGACTGTCTCCATCTGAGTCTCCTTGCAATGTTTGAAACAAATTACTTAAATCATGAGTAATTAATCCAACTGTAAGCCATAGCCAATTAATATCTCCTGTTAATTTTTGAGAATCATTAAGATTTTGCAACTAATCTCTATGGATCTACACATTTTGTGGCCAACGTTCTTGTTGGCTTATTTTATAACCCAAATACTTAATAGACTCTCCTCTCTGTATTTTTGACGATCAATCTATAATCCCAAGCATGGCAGAATTCTTCATGTTTCCTTAAGCATTTTCCTCTAAAGCATCTGCACCAGAATCAGCTAACAAAACATCATTCATGTGATGGTAAATAATGGATTGAGGAAATGGTCTATGAATTATTTCTAGTGGGTGCTGCACAAAATATTGACATAAAGTCAAACCATTTAACGTTCCCCTGTGTAAACACTTTCCAATGATATCTTTTCACTGGACCACTATTATTATAAGTAGGTCGTGAGAGAGCAAACCTTTCCTTATCGTGCTCATGCATCGGATTGTGAAAAAAGCAATCTTTTAAATCAATTATTATCATAGGCTATGTATTAGGTCATAAAGAATACAAAGGAATTTGAGGCTATAAAGCACCCATTGGATTAATTACACTATTAATCATTCTTAAATCTGTTTACATCCTACATTTTCCTGATTTATTTTTTTGTTCCCCGGGTTGGTAGACTCTTCTATACGTTGAGCCTCCAGTTGTTTCTGTACTACTTACTCAAGTGCTTGTAATTTTTCCTTATTTAAGGGCAACTACTTTACCCATACAGGCTTGTCAGTCAACCATCTTAAGAGTAGAGGAGTTGGTATTTCAGCAGTGGCCCCTATTATATATTTGGAAAATCAATCCTAGCCGATGCCTTGTGTTTGAATAATGGGCACAGTCTGGGATTGTTTTTTGATGACACATATCAGTAGCTTCTCCAGAAGCATCAATGACCCTCCCCCAATAATTTCATTGTGAACTGTCTCTGGGATCGCAGGACTGTTCCTTAGGTAAGAGTACCCCATTGTTGTAAAAGATCTTTTCCCCATAAATTCTGTTTGTACTTCTGGTCTCATTCAGCCTATTGTACCCTTTGGTTTATTTGAGATAATTTACTAATTCCTGTATATTGTGTGTAAATCTTCTGAAGTAGACATTCTGAATTCCAGGATTTTGGGGGAAATGATAGTCATGTCAGATCCCGCATCCACCAAATCTTGTATTTCAACACTATTCATTTGCAATTTAATGTTGGTCTCTGATTATTAACCACTGTTTACCATAATACATGTTTTTCATCATTCCCAAGTCCCCCTATTCTTTCTACTGGATCAGCTTGGCCATAAATGCAGAGAAAACAGTAGCTGTTGTGCAATTTTATTTTCTACATTGATTTGTATCTTTTTTTTTAATATGCCATAATTCTAATTTATTTTTTGAAATCTCCATTAATAATACCTGGATGCACAATGAATCTTTGGGGGTTGATTCACTTCTTCTCAAGATCATCCCTGCTGTCCTTGAAGGGGTAGGACAATAAACACCAGTGGTTATGTCAGAACATTGAATTTTTGGAGATAGGACAAGAGGTTTATCTGTGGCCAAATCTAGATAAGCGCTGCCTTCGGTAGTGTGCATGAAATCAGCAATAGTTAGTTTCAGGTTTTCTGCTTCTTATTTCCTGGCTGACCAGAGGGAAGCTGTTCATTTTTTTTGTTGTTGTTGCAGGGCCTCAAGCTGGCAGCCCTCCCCCCCCCCCATTTAATTTCCCAACAGCAATAGATTACCTTGGATATCTCTCTTGGACCAGAAATCATTGGTCCAATGGCATTCTTTGCGACAACATTTGAACACCCTGGGAAGTCTAGGCATTCGTTTGGAGAACACATTGCTGCCAGAAATGGCTTGCTTGCTTCTCCATCAGAAAGTATTGTATCTCTCACAGTTACCACACTGGACATTTTGAAATCTGAGGCTTTTAGCAGTTTGGTTACAAGGTCTTTGTAAATGGCAGAATTTACCACCATTAGAGCACTGGGCATTTTTATATCGGAGGCCTCTTAGCTATAGCTTGTCCTATGATATTGGCATGAAGCTTGTGTAGGCCAATATCATTCATGTCCCTTATCTATTCATCCACTGGCACTGCTGTGCCTTTAAAGATCTAATAACTTTTTGACATTTCTTATGCACACTTTCATATGCCAGGGCCTCTATCAACACCTCTTTTATGTCAGAGTCTGATACAACCTCGTTTACACCTGAAACCAATCTTTGCAGGAAATCTGTAAGGGCTTTATACAATCTTAGTGATTTGAAGTGGATCGTTTTCCAGTTGCTCAACTTTGTCCCAAGTTCTTATACCCACCAGGAGACATTGGTTTATAACGGCATCATCAAACCAAGTCTCTTCCTGTAGGTCGGAATACTACCCATTACCAAGCAGTTGATCATTAACCATCTTCATTCTCCTTGCTCTGTTTCATTGTTCTATATTCATGGCTTTTCTCCCTCTACCAGGTCAACCATTGTAACTGCTGACCCACTTCTAGCACAACTGTTTTCAGACCCTTCCAGTCTTGAGGAATAGTTGTATTTTATGTATCCCAGTTGCTTAATATTTGTTTTACATTAGAGCGATGTATTTTACATGAAACAAAAGCCTTTTTAAAAACACCTCACATATATAGTTTCTATAAAATGCACATTATCTCATCACAATCATGATCAGCACCATTAGCAATGTTGATTTTGTAATCCCAGGCCACTCCCCACCCAGCCTGGTGGCTGCAAGGACTTGAAACTGAAACTGTGCAGCCCTGGGCAGGGCCAAAATCTGCCTTCTAACCAGGTTTGCTTTCCTTTTTCATCCTCTAGGAAGCTTCCATTCTCTTAGTCAGTCACTGGGTCTAAAACCGTTTCTTCTCCCTTTTGTGGTGCTACTCACTTCCCCCGAGCACTTCCACCTCTACCCATAACTTCCTCAGTTGCATAGTCAACTCCACAACTTTTTCAAAATGAGAAAATGGAGTGACCCTTTTTGTCTTTCTCATTTCAACTAATTTTTGCTTCTCAAATTCCTTTGTTTCCTCCCTAATTTTTTAAAACTGCTCAGATCTTCTCTCAAACTGTTTTTGAAATGGAATATAAGAAGAAGAAGGAGGAGGAGACGGAGGAGGAGGAGAATAATAATAATAATATGATGATGATGATGAAGAAGAAAATGAAGAAGATGAAGAACTAGAAGAAGAAGAAGAAGAAGAAGAAGAAGAAGAAGAAGAAGAAGAAGAAGAAGAAGAAGAAGAAGAAGAAGAAGAAGAAAGAGAAAATCCCCTTTGGGAGCAAAGCAGGAGAAAATGCAGTTAAAGTAGCTGCAATAAACTTTTTGCTGACATCCCTGAAACAGAATATTTGTCCCTTCTTTCCTTGCCACCTCCTCTACAGCATTAGAAATTAGATTTCCCATTCTATCTAGCCCTAGGTGCTACTTTCAGTTTTACCTTATGGTGTTTTATAGTGTTCTTTTTCCTACCTCCCGATACCACCTCTATCCCTTCCAATGCTCCCCAACACTAGCTAGGATATAAAAACGGTTAGAGGGGAAAGGGGTGTTAATATTATTATACTACTCACTGCTGATTATGGGCATTGAGTTCCTTGGGGCTAGTTAGATCTTTGTCATCAAGATATATCCAACCAGCAACCAGAAAATGGCAATCGGCAATCAGCAATCCATCAAAAAGCAAAAGCAAAAGCAATCAGCACCCAGATAAAGGAACAGCAGGGACCAGCAGCAGCAGAGGAAGCAGAAGGAGGAACAGCGGCTGCAGCTTATCTCGGGGACCTGGCATTTTTTTACACCTTCCCAAGAGCCCCCAGAATTCAAATTGCACACTATTTTAAGCTGACAAAATTACACTCCTCCTAAAGCAACAAAACAAATCATAATTATCTGCTGTGGACAGCCTGAAACAGCCCCATATCCCATACCTGGATTAAAAGAAAACATATTTCCAACATAATTGGGTTTTTAAAGAAACCAAATTTCTGGCTAAGTAAATTATACGAGTATTAAACCATTGTTGTCCTTTATTTACTAAACATGAATTCCCTGGTCAAAAGCAAAGCTATATGGTAATATCAATATGGTTGACCCTAGCAAAGAAAGAGGATAAGCGAGATGGATACTACAGGCATATTATGACCATGTAATCTATTAAATGTGGACAGTATTTTGAGCTAGTTGGTGACATTTTCAGCTGACAGGAAATTGATGTTGGTGTCTATTCTGTCAGATAAGCAGAGAAAAAAATATTCAGCTGTAAAATGGCAGGGCAGCTGCTACCACGAGATGTGTCAAGTTACTTGATCAGCTACACTCAGAATTACTACCAACGTAAATGTATAATAATCCTTTAGACGTTTTTAAAGATTAACCCTTTTCTTCATGAGTGAGATAAGTCAAGTAGGGTTGACATATATTCATTCACAGTTACTGCTCCTTCATTACATAGGACATTTACGGGACAAGTGATATTTGTAATCCTCTAATAATATAGTATTTCTTAAGATTATTATTTTGTTAAATTCAGACAAATCTAGCAAGAATATTCTATGACACATTTTCTATAGCTATACCTCTACCTTTGTATGTCTGGAAAACAATGTGGAGAGTTCCAGTTTCTGAGTAGGCCTCCTAAATTTCCATTATCTCATGGAGGAGAGAATTAGAGGCTTGGATGGATCCTACTGTTTCCATTGAGATGAAACTGGATCAAACACCATAATCACATGGCTTCAATAGTGCAGACTTTGAGTGGCAGATCATGGTGAAATTTAAGACTCAAATACTTAGTATCAGAGCAAAGCCAATGTTCAGTTTCCCTAGAATGCTGGGATGTGTCTGCTGCTATCCACAGTTCACTGGTAGGTGGTCACTAAACACCTCATGGGAGAATTACAGTACTAACTCTGTCAGTACAGTGTGATCTGTCCAAAACAATCTTGCAGACAGTAAACTGGTTTAGGTTGGGCATTAGTTGTGAGCTGCATATCCATTTGACAATTCAAATAGACTTATCTTTGACCTACATATTTATTTACTTACACATTACAAATCTCTCAAGTGCTCTTCTATTTTGTTGTCAGTGGACAATATGATCAAAGGGCTCTATGGATTCAACTACTTTTGTTCCTGTTTTGGCTCTAAGCCTTGTCAAACTCTGTTCTGAAGAAAAACACTTGATACTTTCTTAGACAGAATTGTATAATACTGTTTAAGATGTAGAAAAGTGTGGAACAGAGTACAGGAGATTCACAGATTTACATAGTTTTATTTCTATACCACTCATGGCTTTCCTCAAGGGAGACAATGTGCACTCATAGGGTTGAGACAAAAAACCTGACATGCATTTTGTGCTTATGAATTGTTTCTTCAACAACACAATTGTTTTCTCTGTTAAAATCCCTTATTTTCTTTCTTTCTTTCTTTCTTTCTTTCTTTCTTTCTTTCTTTTTCTTTTTTTTTTTTTTTTTTTTTTGGTTTTTATCTTTTTTCTTTCTTTTTTATTTTTATTTTTTACATATACATTTATATTATTACACATATATACAATAAACTACCTATAGCAAGAAGAACCATGACACGATCAGGAATTATAATAAATGTCAAAAACACTAAGAATGTAACATTTATAAAATTCCTTATTTTCACAAGCCATGACATTGCATGGTCTTGATGCAACCTGGACTGATTTTTGTACTCAAATTTTCATTGACTTAGGTGAATTTTAAGTACCTAAACAAAAGATGAACTTTTCACCCAGAGCAGTAAGCCTAACGCTACATTATGCTTTAGAATTTCAAATAGTTTGACTAATTGGGCAGATGATATCAGGCCCTGGATACCAGCTGAATTTAGTATCTGTAATAAAATAGAAACAATTTTCTGCTATTTGTTTTCCTAGTTCCTTCATGGAGGTAGTTATATAAAGTAATGACTGACGCTGTCTGAACTCCTCATGGCTTTCCTTCAGCTAGGTACTTTACATGTTCGGTACTCATGCTAATCTCCACTGACTGGATTCGTCACTCCTTCCTCATTTCACTTGATTTTCAGACTTCTTCCTTCATCTCCCATGTCTCCCTGACCATTTAGTTTGTTTTTGTCAAACTTAAATATGCACTTGGTATTTGTGGTTTTCAAACTTGAGTCTCTGACTGATATTTTCTAATCTCCAACCCAAGATTTTCAGATTATCTTGTAGATATCTGAAGCATAATTCATGTTCTCAAAATGAGTGCCTTTTGGTTGGCAGGATTTCTCCGGTTCTCCCCACTGATGCAACTGATATACCTTCTCTTGTCACTTAGGGTTAAAAACTAGGGATCCTTCCTGACTCCTCCATTTCATTCTTCCTCTATACAAAGTGTTTTCAAGTTTTGTAACTTCTGGGTTAGCTTGATTTCTTTTGCTAAGAAACTGTCTGTGATCACCCTAATTGCAGAATGTTTGGTATAAGGCACGTTGGGGTCAAGGGTTTGGGTCTGATCCAACCATGGGGAACTGGCTTTGTTTAAAGTAATTCTAAGAACTATGTGGCACTTCATATGCATTGTTACAGGACAGAATAAACCCTGGCATGTTGCCTCTATTAAATGGCCATGTCTTTATTAAATAACTATGTCTTTCAGTTAACTCTGTCAGTTTTAGCCAACTGGACCCATTTAATGAGTTCATCCTGACTATCTCATAGAAGCACTGAAGTAGCAGTTGAACATTTCTGTTTCCCCCAGTCTACCAGTTGTAGTTAATCCCTGTTTTCTTTCCATTGTTTTCTCCTTTCTCCTCTTCTTTTCCTCATCCTCCTTCTTCACTTCCTGTTTATGCCTGCTGTTTGCTACAGCAACCCAAAATCTAATAGATTCTAAATAAGATACATCAAACTCTGTCCACTCTTCCCACATTGTTTTACTTGTATAAATTCATAAGCCCTTAGTTTATCAAAATCAGTTATCTCCCCTTTTTATCTCAATTGGTACAGTACAGAAACTTGACCCCTAGTTGTTGAGAAAGGTTTCATATCTTCTTTAGAAAGGATAGTAGTAGAAAAAAAGAAGCAAATGACAAAATAATAACTTTGTTCGTAGTACATTTGAGAACTGCATCTTGTATTTTTATAGCTAAATGAAATTAAGATGTATCACTTGGAATGTATACTTAGAAGTATACTGACCTAAAATATATCATTAAATGTCATTAAAACATTTGCAAGCTCATTAGAAGACATATGCAGCATTTAAGTTAATCTTAGATGTTTAAAAATATATGTTAAATTAACAAGTTACATTTATATAATATTCCTTATTAAACATGAGTAACATAATAATAACCACTGATTTGAGTGGAAATTAAATGATTATGTGATGTAATGAAATATTTCAACAAGAATTTCTAGAGAATTTATTCTATGCGTACCATTTGTAGATATGAAGATGATAATGAATGTATTGTAACCCTCAAGAAGCTTACAGTATATGACGAAAACAACCAATTTACTACAATGTACTATTATGGTTATGTATAAAAGATATTGAAACTCAGGGTTATTAATGCTTCTGGATGTGAAATGTAAACAAACAGATTGTCTTATTTAGGACCATCAAAGTGTTGGTATATTGAGAATTTCAAAGATAGCAGTTGAGAAGAAGGAAATCAGGCAGGAGAGAAAGGCAGTTATACTATTGAGAGGTTTGTTTACGCAAATCCTAAGGACTTAGGATTTATTTTGCAGCCAGTGGAGATCTACAGAAAGTGTTTTTCACTGTTACATAATGCAAGATAAATTTTATGCCTTTTTATATTCACTTCATATTCTTCTCTAATAAATTGAGGGAGAAGCAATGATATGCGTTATGGAAGATGGGAGCTATTTTTCAGATGAGAGAAACATGAAAGACATATAGGGCAAAGCAGTGCTTGATTAGTAGGAGGTTCATAAGAAACAATAGTTGTTTGTTTGTTTGACAGTTCTCTTGGACAGTGATGGCAGTTGTTAGCTCAAGAGACTAAGTTGGGGACTCAGACTCTAAGAGGTATGGCTGAAGGTACTACTTTTTGTGCTTTTTTTTAAAAAGTGAATTTTAAATGTCCAATAGTCTTGAAGACAAATGAAATTTGAAGGTTTTTTTAATGTAATACAATTATTCTATAAGTGACTATGAAAGACAATATCTTCTGTTCATGAATCTCAAGATATGTTTGAAGAGTTTATTTGATCAAGGGACTGGGAACACAAGGGGAAATCAGAAAGGTCTTACTTTAGAAGAAGATTAACTCTCAGGTTGCTTATGTGAGGCATCTACCCTCCAATTACATGAGTTAGTTTATGAGTCACATAATTACAAAGATGATACATCACACTCTATATATCAGTGTGTAAGGATAGCAGGTGGGAAGGATGGAGGGGTTTCTTCTAGTCAACAGGTAATCAGGAAAGAACTTTATGACAAAGTGACATTTTAGAATAATGTAAAGGAGCAAAACATGTGAAGATATAGGAAAATGTCATTTCAGGGAGACAGAAAGATCATCAAAGATAAAGGGTCTGAGATGAACTGTGTTTTGTAGCCAAAGATCAGAAAGATGGTCATTGTGGGTGGAGTTCAGTATATGAATGGCAGTTACCTAAAAAAAAGAAAGAAATTGTTATATTTGAATTTAAACTGTAGAGTTTTCTGAGTGAAGATGAGAATAGGTATAATATTTGCCAAAAAGGCTGATGACACTTCAGATTTAAATTCAAGTCATGATAATTGAGATACCAACTTGGAACCTAAGTAGAGATATTGGTAACTGTGTTGGTGGGGACCTAGGAACTCAAAGCACCAGACATTTAAAGCTATATAATCAAGTACTATTACTTCTAGCAACATATTTGCTTGACCTCAGCAGCATCTAATCATCTGGTAAATACCTACAGATGAAGAGCGTATCTATTTAGAGTTACTGAGCCTACATGTGAGAGTTGCATTGAAGATGTATTATTTATAGCCGTGAATTTCTGTCATAGTCTCCATTTGTTGGAAAAATGAAAGTTATTTGACTAAGGGGTGAGACACATACTTAACTGTGAGTGTAAGGGGAGAGATATTTAGAATATAGATAGACATTCCATTGCTTTAGAAAATGGCAGCCACAGTTTCTACACTCAGTCCTATGACATCTCCTGCTATGGATATTTGAATTAGGTTTGCTGTGACAAGTATAGATCAACTGCCATTGTGCAAGCTTTAAGTTGAATTAGATAAGTGTTGGTTAACCTCAAGTTAAAAGTGCCACTCTCGCACCAATAGGTATATCTTGCTTGTCTAATCATTGCTATGGTTCATAGGCTTTACAGCTATGTAAGACTGCAGGTTGCTTCTCTTCCTTGGCAGCTTGCACAGCATCTTCCAACACTGTGAGAGCACAGCCTGAGGGTGCCTGCTTCTTGGTCAAGTCCAGGCTGATTTCTCCAATTCCTGTGCCTGAAGTTTATGGTGTCTCCTGCAACAGTGCCTTACCTTCAAGTTCTGGAATGCAAGAAAAAGCAACGCCAGTAGCCCATATTGTTTTGGGAGATTCTTGTATTCATTAGCCAACATGCCTGAATCAATAGATTCAGGTAGACAATGGCTACTAAGACAGACAATTGATTTTCTTGAAGAACAAGTTTCTAGATAGGCTGTCTGATAGACTTGCATTCAGGGAAGTCTAAACAGATGAAGTAGTTTGCATGTTCATGTGTGGATATGTGCATGCACACATAATGCATATGTACATGTGTAGGAGTGATTAGATGCACTGCTCATGCATGAAGTTTGCATTTTTTAAGATTAGTTAGAGACCAAGCTTACATGAGAAAATATGGTAACAACAATGACTGTACAAATTTACATTTCAGAAGAGAAATTCTTGGCACTAGAACTGAAAAATACCCAGTGAAAAAGGGGAAATATGAGAAAAAAGGTGAATCCGCCAAGCAAAGTAACTGAACTGATTAAAACTGTAATTGGCTATCAGTGTCAAACATCCCCAAGAGAATATTGGGAATGAAGAAAGGAAAATGATGACCAAGTGTTGCCAGGTGCACTGGGGAGGACAAAGGTTAAATTGGTGACATGAACCCACTTGGATTTTATGGGGTGTTAGTGACAGAAATCACAGAAGTGGGATAATAGTAAAAGAGGTGCAGCATTTTTTCCACAGGAGGCTCAAAGTGTGCCAAGGAGTTTACATGGAGTCTGGGAAGTAGTAGTGTACCTAGGGAGATTATAAGACATTAGTGAATAGACTTGAGCTTGAGAGGAATTATAATTGTTTGTGTGATAATGATCTTATCCAACAGATTGAGAGGCAATTATAAGACAGTTGAGAAAAACAATCATGTAGAGTATGGACAGGAAAGACTTGTCCGATAAATTCATGTCAATATAACTAGTGACTTGGATCTATAAGCAAACACACACACACACACACACACACACACACACACACACACACACACACACACACTGTGCAAGCATTCCACTAAATTCTGCACGCAGTTCTATGCATCACAGTAGTGTAGTGCTGACATTATTAGACCTTCTCATGTGTACACGCAAAAAACACGTGTCTCTGATGGTTTCAGTACTTGACTGTATGAACACTAGCAAGCTGTGAAACAGATTTCAAAACTGGGTCTGTCCAGGTTGTCCATTTAATTATTCTACTGTAATAAGAGATAGTGATGTGTTTCTTAAGTGCTGTCCAGAAGCTTTATTTACTTATTAGTATCTTGATAATAGTTTAGCAACTCTGATTTAGTTAATACTAGTTACAGAACTGAAGGCTGCCTGACTCTCAACCTTACGCCCAGCTTGTCACAGAACCTGTCCTGAAGAGTTTCCTTAAGCATGTACTCTGAGGCCGGGCGTGGTGGCGCACGACTTTAATCCCAGCACTCGGGAGGCAGAGATAGGCGGATCGCTGTGAGTTCGAGGCCAGCCTGGACTACAAAGCGAGTCTAGGACAGCCAAGACTACACAGAGAAACCCTGTCTCGAAAAAAAAAAAAAAAGCATGTACTCTGTAATTCTTTGATATAATTAAAACAATTGTATTGATCTGCGTTGAGCTGGGTGTCCTAGTTGGTAGGCATATGTCTATGAGCAAGATGAAAATTTTGTCCTTAAATGCTCAAAGATTCTTGATGGACCTTGCCTCCTCTAGGGAAATCTTGTCCATAGAATTAAGCTGGAGGTCTTTCTGCCTCCCACAGCAATTTGCTTGCACAAACATATAACAACGCCTTGGAGTTGGGTAGCAGAGAGACGAGACAGACAAGTAATGAGTTTTGTTTTGTTTTAAAGAAAGAGGTGATTAACTTTTTTTTTCACTCATTTTAAATGGTGTTAGGAAGTTTTTGAAGGTGCAGAATGTGAGCTCACAGTAAAGGATAGAAATTAGACACAACAGAAAATATGATAACTTCAGGCCAACGGTAGATACTGAATGTCCCCCATTTGTTGTGAAGATCTGGCCAGAAGAAGGGAAAGAATTCATCTACAAACAGAGAACAGATGGTGTTTAATTGGATAGAAATGGAATAATTATGTTAATAAGTCCTTTTTATAGTCAGAGATGGCTTTTAATTCTTTTTATGGATCTGAAATTAAAATATGTCCACATTATTTGGACTTTGACTCCATCCATTTTTTCCCTGGGCCAAACATACCTCACACAGCAGAAATTTGACACATGAAGATCAGGTCAGTAGGTAGTCTTCCTTTTCTGCCACTCGTGTGTGCCCACCTGGCTGTTGGGCAGATGTTCTCCTGTAGGGTACAAAGATCTCTCAACATTAAGTTTTAATTGCATTTCCATAATTGTTGTTTAAATGTTTGGCATTCATTTCTAGGAGCTGATTATTCTATGCTAATCAGTGCTCAATTGAAATCAGAAAAAAAAGTCCAATAAACAACACAACAACAAGAGAAGCAGAATTCTTTGTGTATTTATAGTCAATGACTAACATAGTTGGTACCCTAAACTATGACTGTGGATGGGTAATCTCTTGATGTCTAACACAGGACCAACACAGACTCCCTGCACTCACCCAGCTCTTAGGGCTGAAGACAAAATCCACTCTGATTTGCTTCAGAAACCATTTGATTTGAGAAGACACTGAGGTTCTGCCAATAGCAACAAACAGAATACAATTTCTTTGGATGAAATGTAGTTTATGCTTTGAAGTCTTGGCTTCTTTTGTGTGTAAGGGTACTAAAGAAGAATGCTCCAGAGCCTTCCCCCTCCCCCTTGGCAAAATACAGGGACTTGCTTCTCAGAAACTCCAATTCTTTGAGTAAGAAAAAATGAGAGAAAGAAAAGTCTTAACTTTTTGAAAAATGTGATTAGTCAGAGCACAGAAGAGTCATCTTAATAAAATGAAGTAGGTTTCTAGGACTCTCTGGATCCTTCTACTTTGTCATTCTCCCATGCTTCTCTCATCTAGAGTCCCAATAGGATGTTCTCCCCTCTGTCTTAGTTTCCTGGTAAGTGAAGACTTTCATGGGACATGCATGCCCCTTGGGCTAGTATGCTGATATAAATGAGTATATACCATTTGACTCTTTCTGCTTCTGGGTTAACTCACTCATTATGATCATTTCTAGTTCAGTCCATTTGGCCACAAATTTCGGGAAATCTTTGTTTTTAATAGCTGAATAGTATTCCATAGTGTAAATATACCACAGCCCAGGGGTCCCGCTCAAGCTATGGCACCAGCCAAGGACAATACAGGCCATAAACTTCAAACCCCTACCCAGATCTAGCCAATGGATAGGACATTCTTCACAGTTGAGTGGAGAGTGGGGTATGACTTTCACACATACTCTGGTGCCTCATATTTGACTATGACCCCTGGATGGGGAGACCTGGTGGCACTCAGAGGAAGGATAGCAGGCTACCAAGAGGACACTTGATACCCTATGAGCATATAAAGGGGGAGGAAGTCCCCCTCAGTCACAGTCATAGGGGAGGGGAGTAAGGGGAAAGTGGGAGGGAGGGACGAACGGGAGGATACAAGGGATGGCATAACCATTGAGATGTAATATGAATAAATTAATAAAAAAATTAAAAATAAATAAAAATAAAATGAAGTAAGCATGTTTGGGATTTGGCACCAAATGGTTTGATTCTGGTGGGTATTTACTTAGGAGATGAGTTTTAGTAAATGATTTCCACAGTGATTTGGGGCAGCTTCAGCTTTGCGGTGAATCTTCAATCCTTCTGTTATAAAAAACATTATGATGAATGAATCATAAATTCATAGGATAGTTGTTGGCATTTATGCAGATATGTGTAAGAACCGCACAGATACTTAGACATTAAATAACATAGAGAGCTTCCTTTCTCGTCAATATTGTAAACTTGACACATCTTAGAATCTTCTGGCAAAGCAATGATTTTTCAGTTGAGTAATCATCTTTATTACATTGATCTGCAGATATGTCTATAAGGGAATCTCTTGACTCTCTTAACTGGTTGAAGAGCTCAGCTCATTGTGGGTGGTGCTGTTCCCTATGCAGGTGGTCATGGGTTGTATAAGGATGCTAGGTCAACTTCGCCTTGGTAGAGAGGCCTGGTGGCACTCACAGAAAGAATAAGCAGGCTACTAAGATGAGACTTGATAGCCTATGACCATATAGTGGGAGAGGAGGTCCCCCTCAGTCATAGACCTAGTGGAGGGGAATAGGTTGAAAGGGGGAGGGAGGAAGGAATGGGAGGATACAAGTGATGGGATAACAACTGAGTTGTAATCTGAATAAATTAAAAAAAAAAAAAGAATTCTAGGTCAGCATGAACCTGTAGCTTGCCAAAAAAAAAAAAAAAAATTAGATAGCAAGCAGTCCCTCCATGATTCCTGTCCTCAGAAGCCTGCTTTCAGGACTTGCCCTGGATTCTGTCAATAATGGATTGAACAGTGATGGGTTGGTGTGTAAGCCAAATAAACATTTCTTCCCCATGTTGCTTTTGGTAAGAGTTGTTATATTAGCAAAATAATGAAAATAGTGCCTTAAGTCTTAAGTATGTTTTTGTATGTATGTGACATATAAATTTCCCTTGTTAATAATGCTAGTCTTTTTAAAAATTCTTAGTCATTTTAATTGTACTAATTAATGGAATTCATAATTTTTACATAAAATTGGATATTTGAAATCTCCGGTTTAGAACAAATAAGAATTCTACTGCTCTTAGCTTCAGATTTACTATTCAATCAAATCTAGAGTTGCTTTGTTCTTACAGTTAGAGGAATTTGATCAAATTAAGCACTAATCCCAAAGATAGTTATTTTTAAGGTCTTTTCCAGTTTGGGTTCCAGGATCCTGACTCCTGGAGAGATCTTTCATCACAGCACTGGGCTCTTGAACAACTAAATCTCTGCCCCTGAGGATCTGACATGACTTTAGAGTGATGTGCATTGTTGGAGCTTAGTGATCATCTTAAAGAGGCAGGCACATTACAGATAGATTTCTCATTGTTGAGCATGGGCCACAATTTGCCATCTTCCAGGGAAGCACTAGTTCTAGAAGGCAGAAGCACTAGTTAGTTCTAGGAGGGTAGAGTCTCATTTACAAATGTTGGCGCACGCCTTTAATGCCAGCACTCGGGAGGCAGAGGCAGGTGGATCACTGTGAGTTCAAGGCCAGCCTGGTCTACAAAGTGAGTCCAGGACATCCAAAGCTACACAGAGAAACCTTGTCTCGAAAAAAAAAATATATATACATATATATATACATATATATATATGTATATATATACATATATATATATATATATATATCCATCCTCTTAGAACACAGTCAGCATTTACAGAACAGTCTCTCCAGCTTCCACTTTCATTCAGGATGTTTTTGCTTTCTGTTGGCATCTTACCAGTTTTTGATAACTTTCCTAATCATTAAATGACTTTTTCCATCAACACTCAATGACATTTCCAATTAAGACAACCAATTTTATGCCATTTCAGGCAAACTCAAGTGTATAAGCTTAGGACTTGACCCTAAAGTTGCATCAATATAAAAACTCTAGAAAGATGGATAAAAGCAGGAAGGTCAATTAGGGAGACTGTAATACTAAAAAGAAAAAAAAAAAAGTCTGTAGTGAAACGTCTAAAATTGTAATGCACAAAACCACCAGAGAGAAATTTGTTTCCACGAGCTTTCTAGTGAGATGAGGCTCAATTTTCTCCATTCCTCCATGCTCTCCAGCAATGTGACCGCTCTTGGTTTGAGAAACAAACCTGAGTGGCCATGGAATGCTTTGTCTTGCTTTTATTTGTAGCCTCAAAATTCTTTGCAAATATATTTATTTATGAACTTATTAACTGAGAGTACCTCACTTATAACCTGACTAACCTAAACAATAGGAAAAGAAGATTAAAGAATACAGTGGTGAAAACATAAGGATATCAGTTCCGAGGAACGAGTCTCCTGGTGTAATCAGCAGGATTTCTTCTGCTGGAACCTGGAGCAACCAGAACCCAGAGTCTCAGCTGCCGCCCTGAGCCCAGAAGCTTTCCAGGAAGCCTTCCCTCAAGCGGTTCTCTCTAAGAGCATCTTGAAGTGGAGCAATGAACAGCCAAAGGTCTTCCAAATCTCCAAAGGCCCCGCCTCTTGTTTTTGACTCACATTTATACCTCCTCTCAGCATTTGTTCAAGGATGTTTTTCATCTGCTTAACAACCAATCTCGCCAACATGGTGGTTCGACTTCTAATGGGATAAACATCACCTGCTCTCTCACAAGTCTTTTTCTCATGCCCCATTTGTGATCTAAACAAAAAACATGTTTACCTCTCCTTTGTTTATTTATTGTGTCTTTTCCCTACAATATTATAGCAATGGCCCTGTACACAGGCAGCACATGGAGCTCAATTGCATTTAAAAAAAATCTTATATCAGACCTCATGGCCCAGAAATTCAGATTCAACTATTCTGATGGAAGGTCCAGACATTCATATATTTTTTAAAAGCTCTTCGGGCAGTCCTAATGCATGGTCAGGATGGAGAGCCTGGCACTAGTTGATTTGGCTTGATCCCAGCTTCTCCATTTGATAGTGCCTGCAGAACTGTCTGGACTCCAAGGCATGCAGATTAGTTTCTTCCAATTCATTCCAGAATTACAGGCCAGTGATTTAGGCTGACTTATCAAGCTCAGAAACTACAAACCACTGGTCTGAAACCACCAGCCCACCTTATCTGGCATTCCTAAATTATCTTTGCTATAGTAATCACTATTGCTATTGTTACATTAATTATTATGACATGGTTTTTTTGTGTATATACCTACACAATGTTCTTCATTTAGTTATAGGTCAGTAGAGTGACTAAAATATAATCCATTTTTTTTTCTCTTATCAGGCCGCAGTACAGCACCTGTAATAGAAAAACAATCTGTACAAAGGTATTGAATGAATTAGATCAATCATTGCAGTGTGCTTGGGGGGCTCCCTGAGGATGTCCTTAAAATTCTTCAGTGAGCCGTTCATGGGTGGAATGTGCATGGAGTGCATTGATGCCTCTGGTTCCATAGCTGAGCAAGAAAAATACAATTAAAAAGAACACAGATTAAAACAAACAATCATTAGCTACACAGTTTCTTACATATTCACATAGGATTGGTCTACTGAAAATTCCAAAAAAAAAAAAAAATTAGTGTCCTTTCTTACTTACAGAGCATGTTGTTATATTACTGAACAGCTTTAGTATTTACACTTAGCTATACGTTTTCAGTAAAATATAGTGTTTGCAACACATTTGGCTTTCAGAACAAGCTTATTCAGTGTTTTTAAAGCTCAGTTAAGCTAAGACAGTTTGGCTTGGCTTTCACCGGCAGGAACCAGCCTGAGATTGGATTTAAAGCAAACATTGCTAGTTCCATATATCATGCCTTGAGCAGATCCTCATTCTCCCCTACTCTGTCATGCAGGCCATAGGAAGTCTGGCTAACTCTGAAGTGGCACTATCCTACTCATTCTACAAATCTACATGTTTTTGCTTGAGATTTTACTTTTCTACCATGGTAATCTTATAATCATTTTACATCGATGCATCTAATGTCAGTAAGTCCATTACAATATCCTTTGACATGTTTAATCACAATGATGATTTGGCCAGTTTCATAACAATTTAAAAATGTACTTGAAGTTCTATCATTTAAAATATCTAATATTTTATATAATATTTTATATCTTATATATAAATATATATATTATTTATATAATAAAATATCTAAGGATAAACTCTGACGTTGACAGCCAACTGATTTTCACAAAGGTGATGAGAGTATGTAGTGTAGAAAGGACAGCTTCTTTAATTAAAAAAAAGTGTGTGTGTCTTTGTGTGTATGTGTATATACATGTGTGTGTATGTGTGTGTATGTGTTTATGTGTAGGGAACTGGGTAAAGAATGAAGCTAAACTGTTGCCTTCCACAGTTACCAAACATGTAAAGCAACGGGAATAAGAATATAAAGATAAAACCTGAAATCATATAACTACTAGAGGAAAACAAAGAGAAAATATTGGAATAGGCAAGTAATTATTTTTGGACAAGTACCCAAATAATATAAGAACAGAGCAGACAAGCAGCCTTTTCATGATAGAAGAAACAATATACAGAACAGGAGAAAAATCATTGGAAAATACACATTTTATAAGGGTTTCCTGGACAGCTGTCTCCAGAAGTGTCTAAAAAATTTTCAGTAGTATTTTTTTTTTTTTACTCCTATGATGCCACACTCTTTTGGATTTCATTCTGCTATTCTATCTGTGGACCTCCTTTACAGACTCATCTTCCCTGATGGAGCAGTCAACTAATACATTTTTTTCCTCTTTACTTCTGGTTTCTTCTTTGCTTCCTTCAGTTGCTCTCTTTGTTAAAGGGTAGTCCCCATTGTAAAGAGCACCATGTTGGTAAGCTGTCATGTGTTGTTTGAACTCACTGAGAAGTTTCCAGCTTGGATTTCACTTCTTTCACTTCAGTCTTAGGCTTGTTTTCCTCAGTGTCTTGTAAGGCCACTTGCCTGGTCATGGTCTGGGTCTCCTAACTCCATAACGGGAAGAGAAGTATAAAACAGCCCAAGTAAAAAAAAAAACATTGAGTCCTTGTAAGCATGTAGAAGGCAAGCCACTTCCAACAGCAGTTTGTTTCTCCCATGATACAAAAGTACCTGCAGTGAGGATAAGAAACTGGAATTTCAGCCATGGAGATATAGTTCACATGGGAAGCCAGCTGATTGCCACAGTCCCTAGTCAGCATCTAATGGCTGCTTGCAAGTACCCAAGTTGATGCTGTTATCTCTACTTGTTGCTCTTTGTTATTTTACTCAGAAGCCTCCAATCTCACCCAAGGGGCCACTCTGGTCCACTGCAGACCATGGAGAGCTTTGGCTGACTGCCTTAAAGATGTCTTGTCATATTTTTTTTTTTTTGGTTGGAGTTTTGTAAGACGCCAGTTTAATTGTGTTACCTTTCTGCTGTTTGTTTTTTCTTAGATGCGTCACCCAAAGGGACATCTCTGCCTCAGACTCTCTTTGTTGGGAACTCACGCTGACATCTTAGCAAGGCTTCCCAGTCAGCTCCTGCTGGATGCGTTCAGTGCGTGGTTTTGATGTTTCACCCTCCTTCTCTGCCCCTCGTCTTATTCCTTTACTTTGTCTTGCTAGAGACTCGAAGAGTCTCACGCATTCAAAACTGGAGGTGTCATTGTCAAAGACTATTCTATTGACCATAAAACATATCCATCTTTAGATTTTCTTTCTTTTTTTTTATTATAGTCAGGATAGACTTCACCCCTGAGCTCTGAAAAGCCCCTTCAGGTGGATTTAGATGTTTGAAGTGTACATCCAAACAGCTATGAGTCAATCTAAACAGGGATTTTCCTAGGTGCTCCTGCTTTCTGTGAGTAGAACCAGGTTTATGAACTTATGCCACTCTCAGTCCCAAAAGTCATGCAGAGCACTTTCCTAGCATTTCTTTTTATTTCTACTGCTGTCATTCTCTTAACAGCTGTGCTTATGATAATTCGTGTCTGTAATTTTCTTTTTCCTACAGGATACATGTTTAAAATGAAATCGTTCTATACTGTTTCATGTTAATTATAAAATATATGATTATATGAAAATAATGTGACCTTCTACTCCACTTTCACCTAAAGACCCATTTTATAAGCTTTAGAATAAAAAAGAGAGAGAGAGAGAGAGAGATTTATCCTGAACCCTGATGCCTTTTTTTTTTTTGGTCCTGTGTAAAATCACACATTCTCCTTTCTTCCTTTCCCCCACCAGCTGTCTGCACTTCATTTACATGAATTTCAGTTGCATTAGTCTCCCGTATCTAGGTACCGGCATTCCTCTACCTCAGGCCCATAGTGTCCTGCTGACACCCCTTGTTCATTTTCTATTCTATTTACACTTTGTTTTTATGGCATCACCTCATTGTTATTATTTTAGAAAATCGTTCTGCACCATAACTTCCTGGGTCAAATGATTACACAGTATGAGCTCACACATACTCTCTTTCTTAGTCTTAATATAGATGAGAATCTGACAGGAAATTGAGCTCTTGCCAACACCTGTCTTTCTCTCACTGGACCATACACTTCACTGGGACCCAGGCCCTCTTACTCACCCTCTTCTGCCTCAAAACTTTCCTGATATGGCTGGCACAAGAAGCCGCTCAACCCATACTGGGTGTGGCGCTTGAAAAGGCGGCATTAATGCTGACAACAGTGCCCTGCTTATGAAGCACCTCTGCCGTGGATTTGATTTCTTCTCATTTTGCAGAAGTCAAGTGAGTATTCCAGCCTCAAACTCAAAAACAAATGTTTACTTGAACCCTTAACTCTTGATTTCCTCAAGCGTGTTTCCTTCTAAATTACACAGTGCTGTCTCCGTAATCTAAACGTTGATATCAGCTCTTGAGATTCACTCAGGCTTCCCCACGGCAGAAACTAATTTCCTTTCTGTGGCTCAGCCAGAATCCACAGAAAGCTGCAAACTGGCCCCCTGACTCTCTTTTGGAGCTGGGGAGCTGATTTGGAGAGAGACAAAGAACAGAGAGACTTCAAAGTTTTGCTGTTTCCACATTGTGCTTGTTGACAACCACTTGAATCTGTGTGTTGCTCTTCTCTTTTATTACTGTGGTTTCTGGGAAACATTTAATGATTTTTTTCCCCAAGCATTTCAGTCTCTTTCCTGTTGATTTGCTTCTTCTCCCCTACCTGGCACACACAGACGCATGCTTCCATGCATCTGAGAGTCAGAGATTCATAGCAGCCTCTTACCTGAGTGGTAACAGATGCTCACTGTAGAAACCAGCCTCACACTGCTGCACATAGAATAATCATCCTTCGGAAGGTGGACTCCCTACAGCAGAAGGATACTTCTGATTAGAGCCAAGTAGAGAGACCTGAAAGGTACAGACTAGGGACAGACAGTGTCAAATGTCAATATTCAAGCCATCCCCAAAACATCTAGGTAAGATTATTTTTTCTGTTGGTAAGGAAATCCTACAAAGTTCAACCAATTTCCTGCTGTATAGAAAGTGATTGTTACAGTACCAAGAATTCACCGCTTTCCCAGCTACTTACAGAGTAGTCATTGAACGTCATGGGCTCCTATGACTGTCAGATTCTCCTGCTGTATGCTGCCTGTGCTGTACACCAGCCCTCTCTTCTTCTCTCTTTCCCTCCCTCCTTCTTTCTTTGGGTTAAAGTTCTTAGAAAACAAATATAAAGGGTCCACAAATATATGGGAATCTTTCTTCGCCATACAAATTTCATTGACTACACTAGAGGATATTTTGTTCCTATTCTGCACTGATCTTCTGCAAAAAAAGCCATATATATATATATATATATATGTTTGATTATTAAATAATTACACTGAATAGATTTTCTGCCTATTTTCAGCTTCCTTTCAGCTGATATTGGACACTCAGTTCTTAGTACTGAGACAAGATAGTAAGTATCTAGATCTTGGGGAAGAAAAAGAGAATAGTGCGTTTAAAATGGATATTAGAAAGTTAAGACATCTCTGTGGTCACCTCAACAAATAGCAGTATTCCTATTGGTTACACTGAACTCTTCTATGATTCTGGAAACCTGTATTTTTGCCTACACTAGATATCAACCACTCATTTTGTCCTCATCTTACCTCTTTCTCCTGAACCAGTGAAGAACTCTAGTATCAATCTGACTTGATGATATCAATGTTCTACCTCCATACTTTATGCCATCTAGGTGCTAAGGTGCTCATTGCTTTCCATAGCTACCCTCTCTTGTAGAATGTTTTTGTTCTGCACAGGCTGCCTTCCTCCTAAACATAGGCAATTTTGCCCTTTCCTTCTTTCCTTTCTAATGACTTCCTGTTCTGCAGCCATTCACAATCTTACTGTGGCTAGTTATGTTCTGAGTTCAGGTATTTGATTGCCTGGACACACGTTTGTTCTTCATTTTGACTCAGTGGTTTGGACTATTCCTTGCTCAGTTGAGGGTCTGTTTATCTCCCCTGGGATTGATTCTAGCTCTAATCATACATCCTGTCAGAGAAAGATCATGGCTTAACTTCAGTAACTGCTTCAGACAACACAGAAACCTATCATTATGGACATATGGATCACTAATTTAAGATTTTTCAAGTCAACCAGTGTTATCAGCAATACTGAGTACCTGAGCATTTTGAAGTATTTTTCCTTTGTTCTCCATAAAACACTAATATTGACAATTCTTATATACCTGAAAAAAATTTAAAAAGCATATACAGGAAACAAGGCTGATATGAGACTTGCCCTTGATTAGATAGCACATGAAGAAATGTCTTTATTGGACATACTATTTCACCATCAAAACACATGAGATATTGGTATCACTAAAGCACTGGCCTGGAGACCAAGAAAACTTGGAATCTGAGAGATGGGCTAAGCTCGGTGTTGAGAGCTCTTGATAGCTCAACTTTGGTGCTGTCCTAAGAATCTGAAGCTAGTAGGTACAAATTGCAAGTAGAATTTACTTAAGTTACACACACTTTAATATTTGGTAAGTTTTGAATTACCAAGAAAGTAAGTGAACTTACCAAATATTGAGATCTCCTAGAGGTATAATCTCCAAAATGTTCTGGGAAAACCAAAACCCAAAGATGCCAAAGCACCTCACATGAAATTGTACATTCTTTGCATGAAATATGTACACATCATCACATATTTGTGTTAAATATTTTCTCAATTTATTTTAATATCCAATGTATAACTATATAAGTAGCTATTATACTTTATTGCTTAGGGAAATAATGAAAAAGAAAAATTATTGAGGTTTGTGATGATGAGCCAGTAGGCAAAAGTATTTTCATTGTTAACATGAGGACTTGAGTTTAAATTCCTGAATCCCATATTTAAAAAAAAATGCCTACGACCCTCCAATGCTGAGGAATGGGGGTGGCAAAGACAGAAGGATTGCTTAACTAGAGTTCACTAGCTGCCAACATGGGACCAGGTTCAGGGAGAGACCCTGTCTTAAAGAAATAAGGTGGAGAGCAATAGACTAGAATACCCCTAAGGTCTTCCCTGTTGCACAGGTGCTCTCACAACCTGCACTTAGTGCATCACACACACACACACACACACATGCACACACACAATTAAAAGAAAGGGAAAACAAAAGTCTTTTAATGTTCACTATAAATGCAGTTTTACATGAATTTTTATCATATTTAGTTGAATTTGTAGATACAGAACGCATGATGTGAAGACCAACAAGCTTTTCTGTTGAGCTACTTTAGCATAGCTTAAACTTCAGATTCTTGGGTAGCAGTGATGATAGAACAATCTTCCTAGGAACAATCTTCTCCGATAGTTCCAGCTGCACACACTATATGCCCAATACCACACTTGTTTTGTTCACTCCAGCTGAGTGTGGCAGATATTAATGTCTCCAATTCATAAATGGGGAAAAAAAAGATGAATTGAACCAGAAACTGATCAGAGACCTGTATCTAGGATTCTGAAGCTAATGGTCACAAAAAATTGTATTTGGCCCCAGAACCTCCTGACTCCATGTCTACCTACAGTCTTTTTAATGCACCTTGCTTGCTGTCTTGTCATTGCATCCAGAGAGCGATGCTCTTACATGATGTTTCTGATTTTAACTCAGGTGATCATTTAATCAGCCAGCCTTTATAAACTGTATACTATACGTGATGCTTTGTTTCAAAATAGGCTACTACTTTTATGTTGATTTGGGGAGTAATGAATTCATCTGATTTAGGCTGCAAGCATAGGCTAATCAAGGATATAACAGTGACAACTGGTACAATTTTAAAATCAAGGAAGCCAGTGAGGCTGCATCACTTTGAACAATATGTTTCTATTGGATAGCAAAGAAAAGAATAAAAGGAATAAATAGCTGTCAAAGGATTCTTACAAGATGCGTTGAGCTTCCAGATGCACTCCAATAGACTGAAGGAATTTTTGTCTTTGGGAATCTAGGAGTGCGAGTGATCAGCTTTGACCTATCTCAGTTCTAAAGCATCTGTACTTAAGGCCGTTATTTTCCTTTTGCCAGTAGCTGGATTTTCCTCTTTTGATAATCCAAATTAAGAAAACAAAGCACCAGTAACTGTTGCTGTGCAATAGTAGCCCAATGGAGGAAAATCCACATTCAGAGCTCCAGCAATTGTGAACATAACCCTGGAGAAGGGTGGTGCAGGTCTCTTGTGTCAAAGATACTAAAATGAGGTCGTTTTGGACTAAGGAGATGGCCATTATACCCATAGAAATATGATTACAGGGGAAGAGACAGAAGGATAGAACACAATTCTAAGGTTAGAGACTAATGCCTTGCTGCCAGGGGACAAGATCATCTGTTGTGCCCCAACGCAGGGCATCTCCTACAGCATGTAGAATGATTCCATAGACTGTTTGGTGACAGACGTCTGGCTTCCACAAGTGAGAGAAGATGAATTTGTGCTTTTACAAGTTCCCCAGCTTGTGCAGTTTGTACAGAAACCATAACAACAGAATCTTCCTCTTTCATGAGCTAAAAGGAAACCAACCTGTCACCCTTATAAATAGCATGCAAGGTCGTGACACAGGACAATAAACAAATCAGAGCAGAAAGCCTGGTCCTCTAGTTCTTATATTTTTTTCTGCCCAACTTTCTAAGATGTTCCCTGAGCCCTAGATTTAGGTGTTGTGTTAAAGATATTAAGATTGAACTCTCCACAGTCAACTTGATCAATTATGAATTTATAGTGGCCTTTTTCTGCTGAAAAAAAGGGGGGTTATCCCCAATCACATACATGTGAACAAAATTAAATGGATTTATCAGATTGTATTTATGTATATACATATGTGCATAACAAAAATACATTTGAAAGGTAATGGGGGAACATAGGAGTATTTGAAGGAGGAAAGAGAAAGAGAGATGAAAATGATATAAATACAGTAGTTGTGTAGAAACGTCTAAAAAAAAATACATACAAAAACCACTAAAACTTCTTAAAAGGCAAAGGGTTTATTTCAGTTAACAGTTAAGATATATCATGGCAGGGAAATCTTGGCACCAAAATCTTGAAACAGTGATATCACACCCACAATCCAAAACAGAAAACAATGCCCGCTGGTGTCCCATTCTCTCTTCGTTTTATTTATTTATTTTTTTTATTATTAATTTATTCTTGTTACATCTCAATGGTTATCCCGTCCCTTGTATCCTCCCATTCTTCCCTCCCTCCCATTTTCCCCTTATTCCCCTCCCCTATGACAGTTCCTGAGGGGGATTACCTCCCCCTCTATATGATCATAGGGTATCAAGTCTCTTCTTGGTAACCTGCTGTCCTTCCTCTGAGTGCCATCAGGTCTCCCCATCCAGGGGACATGGTCAGAGGTGTGGCACCAGAGTGTGTGAGAACATAATATCCCACTCTCCACTTTACTGTGGAGAGTGTTCTGTCCATTGTCTAGATCTGGGTAGGGGTTTAAGGTTTACCGCCTGTATTGTCCTTGTCTGGTGCCTAGTTTGAGTGGGACCCCTGTGCCCAAATCTGCCTATCATAATGTTCTACTTGTAGGCTCCTAGGACCCTCTGGGTCCTTCTACTTTGCCTTTCTCTCATGAATCTCACATCTAGAGTCCCACTAGAATGTCCTCTCCTCTGTCTCTGTTTCCTGGTAAGTGAAGGCTTTCGTGGGACATGCCCGTTGGGCTAATATGCAGATATAAGTGAGTATATACCATTTGAGTCTTTCTGCTTCTGAGTTAACTCACTCATTATGATCATTTCTAGCTCAATCCATTTATCCACAAATTTTGGGAATTCCTTGTTTTTAATAGCTGAATAGTATTCCATAGTGTATATGTACCACAGTTTCTTTATCCATTCTTCTACTGAGGGACACTTAGGCTGTTTCCATGTTCTGGCTATTATGAATAGGGCTGCTATGAACATGGTTGAGCAAATTTTCTTGCTGTGTGCTGGAGCATCTTCTGGGTATATTCCAAGGAGTGGAATAGCTGGGTCCTGAGGAAGCCCTATTCCCATTTTTCTGAGATAGCACCAGATAGATTTCCAAAGTGGTTGTACTAGTTTGCATTCCCACCAGCAATGAAGGAGTGTTCCTCTCTCCCCACATCCTCGCCAGCATGTGGTGTCGCTTGAATTTTTGATCTTAGCCATTCTGATGGGTGTAAGATGGAATCTCAGCGTTGTTTTGATTTGCATTTCCCTGATGATTAAGGAGGTTGAGCATTTCTTTAAGTGTTTCTCAGCCATTTGATATTCCTCTGTTGAGAATTCTCTGTCTAGTTCCATGCCCCATTTCTCGAAACCCAGAATAGCTAAAACAATCCTGTACAATAAAAGGTTCTCTGGAGGAATCTCCATACCTGATCTCAAATTGTACTATAAAGCAATAGTAATTAAAACTGCATGGTACTGGCACAGCAACAGGCTGGTTGATCAGTGGAATCGAATCGAAGACCCAGATATGAATCCACACACATATGGTCATTTGATTTTTGACAAAGAAGCCAAATCCATTCGATGGAAAAGGGATAGCATCTTCAACAAATGGTGCTGGTCTAACTGGATGTCTATGTGTAAAAAAATGCACCTGGACCCCTATCTGTCACCTTGTACAAAACTCAAATCTAAGTGGATTAAAGACCTCAACATAAAACCAGAGATACTAAATCACTTAGAAGAAAAAGTGGGGAAGAGCCTGGAACATATTGGCACAGGAGACAACTTCCTGAACAGAACACCAACAGCCCAGGCATTAATGTCAACAATTAATAAATGGGACCTCATGAGGCTGAAAAGCTTCTGTAAGGCAGATGACACCGTAAAGAGTACAAAGCGACAGTCTACAGACTGGGAAAAGATCTTCACTAACCCCACATCTGACAAAGGTCTAATATCCAAAATATATAAAGAACTCAAGAAATTAAATACCACCAAACCAAATAACTCTCTTCGTTTTATATCGTCCCGGATCCCTTGGAAAGGGGACTGTCCTGCCCATCTTCAGCACTGATCTTTTAACAACAATTAGCATAAACAAATATCTCGTACAGTCAGGCTGAGAGGTTCTCGACCCAGGTGACTCTAGATTCTTAGCAATCATGAATCCCCTTTGTAATACATTTCTTTCTATCAGTCTTGTTTCTCCAGAGAACCTTCATAGAGTGGGGCTGAGTTTTGTGCTTATTGCTCCCTGCTTTCTGGATTAGCAAATTACACCACAAATGTGTCCTTAAATTGACACCAATGTTTCTGGGGATGAGAGTAGTCATTAATTTCTCATTAGAAATAAGACCTACTTACCAATTGATACTCAAATTACTAAGCCTTGTAAGATCTAGAATTAATATTTTGATCCACAAAGATTCAGATACAATCTGTGACTCACACTCTATGAAATGTGTTCCTAGCTTCAGACACACTAAAGGGTGTGGGGTAAAATTAGCCAAATAGCAGTACTGAAAACAAGAAGGCTTGCCAACAGAGCATCCTTGGAACTAGATTTTATAGTTTGGCTTCTAATTTGTATTGCAGATACTCAATAGATTTCTACTTATTCTTCTCTGCCACACCTCTTTCTACCTAGATATCCAATATAATTAGGAATGGAGTGTTTGCTTTAATTTAATATTTGGGTAGATAGCTAATCATGTGAGAATGATGATTCTCTTACTGCGTTGCCCTTTATATCTATCAATTTTATTCTAGGTAGTGAGTCAATGTTATTAATTTGCAAAATAGGACACGACTTTATATATTGTATTACAAAAGAGAAGTGATATCTGTGGGCAATAGCTTCTCCTGTTCCTTAGCAGGCACATCAAAAACGTGACAAAGTGTTTTCCTGCTGAGGGATTCACGCACGGGACAATACACATTGGCTGTTTTTGCTCTTATTTGTTTCTTGCACACACATCCCTAAACAAATCCTCCAAATAGCATGCTTGCATAAGATCTGTAATTCTCAATGGTGGCAATTGGCCTTTTAATAGCTGGAAGCTTTAAGTGAAGGGAATTTTGGCAAGGACTTAGAAGGCTGAGTTTAACCCATCCGTAAGAAAAACACATGAGAAGAAGGGAAGAACTGGAGCTGCAAACCTCCGAAGGAATGTTGTTTTTCCTTGTCTACTTCTTAAGTAGTAGCACCCTTCTGTGACGTATTTGCAGGCTGCCATTCTTAGGTTTCCCCTCGCTTTATGTCTGTTGGATGTCGGCAATTTTCCAGCACTGTCAGGCGATTCACGTGCTTTATCTTACGAAGGGCTGGAAAATAGCAGTGGTAAGGGAAGAGATTTTTATTCCAGTGTAGGACACAGAGGAACTTAGGTTCCCTGTAATTAAATTACCCGTCCTACATTGCACCCTGAGTGAATCATGAGGCTAGGATTTCGTCTCTCATTTTTTTTTTTTTTTTTAGTTTAAAATGTATCATTTATTTCTCCCTTTCTTTTTGTTTAAAGAGTTGACTCCATCATGGATTCCTTAATATGCGCTGAAGGCCGGGTGTGTAAATGCACATGTTCTCAGTGGGCTTTATTTCCCAGCAGCACTTACCGTGACAGTGACTGCAGAAAGTGAGCTCCTCGGACTAACTTACAGTCGCAGGTCACTATGTACTAGGAGATTAAATTTTATAAAGAGCAAAAAATCGCCCTTCAAACTGCAAGCATTTAACTTTTAATGTGCTAGTTTTAATTAAGTTTAATTAATGCTGCTGATCTTGGTAAACTTATAGGACCTCAAATGACACCCCCAGAAGCCCTGCAACATCTTTCTCACTTGTCAAAAATCAGCCTCCTGGCTCCATGCCAATTCATGCTTCAGCAGAAATTGCTTACTCTTTGCTCTTTCTGAAGCCGTGCTATCATTTATCCATTTGTTATATGAAATCCAATTTGTAATTGAATCTTCATCCAATATTTTATCAGAGAGAGAGAGAGAGAGAGAGAGAGAGAGAGAGAGAGAGAGAGTGAGCTAGGAGACCATTCATTATGTCAAATAGTGCAACTGAGCTCTGCTGCCCTCCCTGAGTTACTGGCCAGGCTGGATCTTCAAGGTTTGTTGCTATTCTGTGCTTGGCATCACTTCTATCACAGCCAATACATTTAGGATGGAGATTCTTCCTCTACTGCAGTGAACCAGTGTTAAGGGAAAATTCTGGAAGCTTAGCTTCGACTCCTAGAGTTTTTCAGCATTCTGTTTTTGGATTCTAGGGTGGGGGGGCAAAATGCAGAGTACAACAAATGCTTTTTTTAAAAAAAAAACCCTATCTGGAGGTACAGCATGAATTCTGATAGCTCATATTTAAGATACCTGAACTGTTCCAGAAGCTGTCCGAGTCAGGAATTTTTGAGGTGTCTTTCAGATTAAAGCCTCTAAAGGAATTGAAATTTGGACTCTGAAATTTGAGGTTGGAAAATTTTCTTGACACTGCCCCAGGTCCTTACTGTGTCCAGAGCTTAGTGTGTCAGCCCTCATCTTTGCAACTCTAATCTCCTTTTTCTCATGTGGTTGCATGACTCCACTTTCCTGCTATCAAAGAGGAGTGCTTCCTGCTCCCACATCATTTGTGATAGTCTCCTGCACTGTGCACTGGCATCCGGTCCCCTCACCTTCTCAAGTGCTTGACTTTATGAATTCTGGATAACACCTCTAACTCCCCGCTGGAAGAAAACATTCCTGTCATCTTCCTTAAAAATTCTCCAGGTAAATCTAAAAGAAGACCTTTTCCATAGTACTTTGCTTATCAGTTCCTACCTCGTTTCTGTAGGCCTTCACAAAGCAAGTTCATTTAAAGGGAATTTTACACTCTATATTCTCCCCACACCTTATTCTCTTTTAGTTATGATGTGTTTCCAGTATCAGTTTCCGTGCTTTAACACTGAAACCAGCCATCAACTCCTGCCTTCATTTGCTCATTCTGTGAGCAAAGTATGTGTTTCCTGTGTGGACTGCATTCTCTTGATTTGTCCAGAAGATAGCATAATCTCCTAGTTCTTCTATAACAATCCTATTTTGATTAATAACCTTGGCTGATATTTTGGGAGTTTTTTTTTTGTATTTGTATCTCTGATGAGTTTCTAAGTTGTCTCTAGTGCAGCTCTTTCTTTCTCTTAAACTCTGGGTTCATATAAACATATATAGTGTTTAGTGATCTCAATATAACAAGCCCAGTGAAACTCTTGGAAATTCTCACCCTTTTATATGCACCTCTGCCACCTGCAGTTTACTTATCTCAGTGGATGGCAAGTCAATATTTGGGTTTTTCAATTCTATATAAGTATCTTTACTTGTGCTCCTCCAATTATTAGCCATCCAATTAAGACATCCTATTGTTTCTGCCTACAGATGATAAATTTAGATCCTATTCTTCTTACATCCTTCACTATAACCCCTTAAATATCAATCATTGTTATCTTAAGTTTGGACCATTACAACTGCTAACTGTCTAGTCAGTTGTTCTCACTTTACCCCTTACTCTCCTTCCATGTGTTCCAAACAAAAAGTCATGGGTATCATTTTAAAACTCAAGTCGTCATGATGTCCTTTGGTCCCCAGTCTCTTAAGGATACCCTATTTTCAATTAAAAGCCACATCCATTGTATTTAAAAAATAATGGCCATGTCAAAATAAAAATTTCACAACATGACATAAACATTTACTTATTATGAAATGCAAAAGAAAGATCTCTGTTTGGAAAAGCTTAATTCTTGTAATGAAAAAGAAAACACTTGGACGGATACATAAAGGGTGGAAAAAGTTCACATTTTGTTACAGTAAACTCAATAAGCAAAGGCTAAGTATCCAGAAATACCAGTATGTTAGATAACTCTGTGATTAAAAAACATGTATTAGTCCCCTGGAGGGACAAAAATGTACACAGACTCATAGCATACAAGTAAGATTTGCATGTCAGCCTGAGACATGTGGTAACAGAAGTTCAGACTGCCAATGGAACATAGAGTAGGGGCTGAGAAGGAATTGAGATCTACAGTCCTAAACACTGAGTAATATTCAGACCTATAGTCAGGGAGCATGGTTGCTGTTAAGGAAAGACACCGAATAGAGAAGGTAATGCAAACAGATTTACAGCAAAGAAAAAGCATGTACCAAATACATCCCATTAACAATGAATATTCAGAATGACTGATGAAGTTTGTTCTTCTTTGGGAGTGTGGTGCTGGTGAAGTTGTGTAGAGCAGAGGCAAAAAGAAATGACATAAAATTAGAAATTGCCAAGGGTATTGATGTAGGATCTTGAATTTCAGGCTGAAAAATGTGTGGGCTTTACTTTATTCCAAGGGGAGTCATGACAATTATTGAGGGAGTATTTTACTTGATTCACAGTGTTAGTTTAATTAAGCCCATTATCTTTCATTAAATATCCAATCTGTCTACATTACTGACCTAGATATTCATACAAATCACTTAAGCATTGGACAAAAGTATATTTCAGGTCTCAGGTCCAGTTCCGTTTTAGTACATCAGGGTGGTTCCTATGTATCCACATTTAACACAGGCTGACCAAGTCTAGGCAATAATTGAAGACTAAGTTTGGTGCCATGTCTATATGTAGTCCACAGCGTAGCAGATGTTAGTCCTGTGCTGTCTACTAGCTTGTCTTTCACACTCAAAGTCAAGAATTTCCTTCCCAAGTGGCTGTGGAATAGACAACTCAGAAGCACCTCATTTATTAGGGGAATTAAAAATTCTATGGAATTCCTAAAAATTGTTTTTGAATCAATGCTCCCCCTCTCTGTGTGTTATATCTTTCAAATAAACAGGGATTTATTAGATTAGGTTACACGGTAGGGGCTGAAGAGCTTAGTAATACCTGTCTTCACATGTCTTGGTTTATGAAGCTGGATGTTTAGCATTCCCAATCCAGTGCTGGAGGCCTGGAAGATCCCTGGAGAACAGTGCGTCTTCATCCCACATTGGAAAGCAAAGGAGTTAGAAGTTGATATCATCAGAGAATGGCCCCAGCAGTGACAGTGATACTCTCCTGGGAAGAACATGAAGGTAGCCAGCCAGTCTGCCTTCCCCTGAGTGAATCTGTGATGATTTTTTCCCTCCTGGAGATGTCCTCACAAACATACCTCAAGTAATGTCTTTTTGCTTGGTTCTGAGCTTCTTCAGGTTGGCAATTAATACCAACTATCAAAGAGAACATCAAATGCAAGAAATTGCATTGCTCGGACCATGGCAATGGATGTGACACTGGAGAGAATGTGGTGTATCAGAGAGTCTGGAGAAATCAAGTATCGCATGTGCATGAGGGTGAGTTCAAGGGGGTTGTAGCATAGAAGACACAGATTTTGGTAGTAGGAGACTGCTATCACAACTGAGGCAGGCAGCATAGGGATGGCTTACGTACCTAGGACTATACTTTGTTTAGCTTATGCATTCTACACTTTCTTGTGATAGTATCCCTGGCTTCCCAATTCCCTTACCTTCATGCACTAGTCACATACACCCTTTCATACAATGCCCTTACCAGTCTCATAACCCTTTAGACCCACCCAGCTGCATTGGGATAATCATATAACTCTCCCTGAAAAAAATCGTATATATCTACAACTAACGACAATCAAGTTTGATGAGGTTTTATTCAGATAGCTGTATAATGCATTCCATTATGAAGAATGGAAGGGCGCAATCTGGTCTGAATTGACTTTGAGTGAATGCAAGCACTATGGAAAACTGTGTCCTCAAGTGAACTTTGAGGGAGAATCTCCTCTTTGCCTTCTTATTATGCATATAATTCAATTACGCATGTAATTGGACATGCATATGCTTAAATTAACCACATTACAGGATGGGACATGCACGGTAGAAAAATGGATATATGGCTTAATCTATCAATCAAAATAAGGAATCATCCAAGACACGTCCCTTAGTAACCAGTTCCTCCTTTCCTTAGACTCCATAGAAAAGAGGCCCCAGGCTGGGACCTGGTCCCCTTGAGAACGTGTGGCCAACTGTCAATCTTTAACAGCACATATCACTAAATATGTGCCATCATTTCTATTCATAAAAAATTGAATTTCTACTTTTGATAAAACTTTCCTATGTTACAAATATAAAAACAATTTCGAAGATATATACATATATATATATATATATAATGATAATTAATGAAAATAAGGCCATGAATTTGAAAGATTTGGAGGGAAAAATAATAAAACAACACACTTCAGAGATATGCGACAGTAACACAAATATCTTCCTGTTATATTATTTTCTAAAAACTGTCAGCTGAAATGTACCAATTTGCTTGTTCTTTTACATTCATATTTGGAAATTGTTTATCTTTTCCTAAAACATAGTTGACAGATAATTGTGCACTGAATTTTTCTCATATTTGCTTTTCTATAAAGTGGAATATCATGCTATGACTCAATTTTATTTTCATAATCTAGTAATTTCACCAATAATTTGTCAAATATAGCAGAATGTCTTAATCTGATTTTTTTCTTAATCATACATTCTATAGGGAGTTGCCTATAAGATTTGGCTGAAATTATAAATTATGTTAATGCATCATTCATTATTCAGAAAATTAGTGTTTACCAATAGTCCAAGAAGAATAAGGAAAGCACTGATGTGACCTTGCTTCAAGTTCCCATCTCTGATGTGGACTAATCTTAGTCTCCAGTGATGTCCATTTATCTCAAGGAGAGGAAGGAGGACAGCAGTCTCAGGAGGGAACGGCACTCTGCATGATGTATTCTTCTGACTCTTTTCTCAGCAGCAAGAGATGCTTCACAAAGTGGCTGTATACTTACTTGGTGAAAGCTCAAGTTGTCTCTGCTCAGGTGTATAACTTCAGGATCTGATTTGGAGTCTCATCTTCTAGAGAAGTCTTTAGTCTTTGCTTTTGCTATGAGCAGAGCTTAAGTCATTGATCATAGGTATCTATTTTTCTTTAATTCTAATGTGGAGAAAATGATGGGTTAAGGTGAAAGAATATGTCAGCACTGAAAGGATAAATTTATGCCAACAACCTATGAATGTCATAAAGGCTAACTAGATAAAAGAAGAGAAAGATGTAGTTAGAAAAACAGAGATAGATAAAATATGTAGGAGAGTCTTAAGAGATATTAATATAATATGAAGGATGATCATGTATTTTAAAATCCCAAGGAGAGAATAAGAATATACAGTTAAATTAAAAGAGAGCCAAACAGGAGAGAAGGTCCTACCATGTCCTAAATATGAAATGGATATTAACTAGTATCAAGTCGCTAGTTCTTAATTGCCATTACTTTTACTTGTGGTCTCTATTTCAGTATAAATATTCATGTAAGAAGCTGCAGAAACTTTTGTTATAAATTACACATGCTGTGGGAAAGCCTGGTGGTACCTTTTCAAAACATGTGATGGGGTTAATTCATCAGTATTAGACAGTACAAACTTAGGAATCACATACCTTCTAGAGGGCAACAGTTGACGTTAACAGTGATAATACTACAGATTCCAGTAATAAGTCAGGGAGACTGTTTTTCCTGAAAAATGAACAGCAGATTCCCACAGTGACTGAGTAACTAAGTCACATATGTTGAGGTGGGGAAGAGTGATGAAGGCAGACAACCCATATTCATTAATAAGCATTGTTCCTTTCATTCTGTTGCCGCTGACACTCGTTCAACTGACGGAGTATTCCTTAGCTGAATTTCTCCATGATCCACTCCTCTCCTGTTATGTTTGACTAATTATGGGGTAGCACATACCCAAATCAAAGTTTCATGGCTAATTGGTGGGTTAATGAGCCCACAGAAAGCATTTTAATTAATTCTCCTCGATGTAGTGACAAGAGAGACAGGACTATATCTGAACATTTGCATTGATGATGTTCAAAGTCTTAATAGTGCTACACAGATAACACCTCACAGGGAAAAAACCAAAGTCTGCACTCTGTAGTACTTAGAATTTCCTTTGGATAATCAACAATTAAGCCATTGTCAAAATGTATATTTCATTGGTTCAATATTTAATTCAATTCTCTCCTCATTCTCTAAACCACAACTCTGACAATTCCACCAAACAGCAGACCTGATCAGCTCTGTGCCATCATCTTTTATTTTTCCTGTTGTACATCAATGACAAAAAGCAAATAATTAGCAATCATGTACTGAGAAATAATTGTTGTGCATTGTCCTAAATTAGATATTTTATTAGTAATTATTAGATATCAAGACTAATGAAGATGAAGTCATCTATGCTAGTTTGTGAGGATATGTCAGTAAGAATTTGACAGAAACAAACCCCCAAAATAAAAGCATATATAATATACATTTTGTTATCTGTTAGTTATATGTACTCTGTGTGTGTGTGTGTGTGTGTGTGCGTGTGTGTGTGTGTGTAGAGAGAGAGACAGAGAGAGAGACAGAGAGACAGAGAGAGAGGTAGGAGAGAGAGAGGTTACAAGAAGCATGTTCCTTTACTATATGATTATGTAGACTTCTAGATATGCCTGCTCTTAAATATATATTTAATTACAATGAGAACATATCTGGGAAACCAGATTTAGCAAATTTACCAAAGAGACTGTTTGAGAGTCATCTTCCTAACTTGGAAATTCTCAATAGTGTAGCCAATACATTTGTATTGTTTCCAAAGTCTTTAAAAACCATTTAGCTATAATTGAAAAAAGCTATAAAATGAATGCATCTCACATGATGAACTATGATAAGGGAAATGTCTTACAATTAGCCTGAGACATCGTGGTGTTTCCTTCTGCTTTTAATATACTCCCGTTTATCAAATGTAAACTTGACCTCACTTTTCTATTAATCACACCTTTGCACTTAAAATAGCTTTGGGATAAGGAGAGAGGAGATAGAGTTGGGGGAGGGGAAAGTGGGAGAGACATGTAGAAGTGATGGGCATTTGACAGGTGGCATGGAAATTTCCTAAGATATATTAGGGCAAGCCTAATGTCGTCTTCCAATATTCGGGAGTTGGAGTTCCAGCTATCCATCTCTTGTCATCAAACAAAGCTTCCAGTACTAGAGAATGTCTTATATCCAATTGAGTTGTTGGCCAACGGGGTCCCATGGAACTCTCCTAACAACCCAGGCTATTACCAAGACAACAGGTTGTTCTTCACAAACTGACAGAAAGTTTCAGTTGATGAAGACAGCACCCACACAAGTCATCAAACAGGAGCAATGGGGCTGGTGCCTATGTAGAACCTTCATCTCTACATTCTAGTGCCTTTGCTATGGCAAGGTACATTTTAGGCTACCAAATAAGAAACGCATGGATCAGTGCTTTATTCAGTCAGCATCAGAGACACTTCCTCCTGTTATAGATGGAAACAAACATAGAGACTCACAAGGAGACATTACACTAAGTAAAACCTTGTAACACACAACTCTAAATGGCATGTCTCCATCAAGTCATCCCCTGCCCAGAGCTTAGGGAACTGCACAGGACGTTAGGCAGATCCAGAGGGGATGGAGGGCACCAAGAGAACAAGACCCTTTAACTAAACTGATCACAGCTCATATGAACTCATACAGAGTGCATCAACAAACACAGGGCTTACACGAGGCAGTACCAGGTGCTCTGCATACATATTATAACTTTCAGTTTACTATTTTTAGGAGACTCCTGAGTGTATGAATGAGTGGGTCTCTGATTCTTGTTCTGTTTTTGGTGTTTGTTTGTTTGTTTGTTTGTTGAGACAGGGTTTTTCTATGTTACCTTGGCTGTCCTGGACTTGCTTTGTAGACTAGGCTGTCCTCCAACTCACAGTGACCTGCCTGCCTGCCTCTGCCTCCCAAGCACTGGGATTAAAGGCGTGCGCCACCATGCCTGGCTCAGGTCTCTGATTTTTTTTTTAATTTTTAATTTTATTTTTATTTTATTAATTTATTCTTGTTACATCTCAATGGTTATCCCATCCCTTGTATCCTCCCATTCTTCCCTTTCTCCCATTTTCCCCTTATTCCCCTCCCCTATGACTGTTCCTGAGGGGGACTTCCTCCCCCTGGATATGCTCATAGGGTATCAAGTCTCTTCTTGGTAACCTGCTGTCCTTCCTCTGAGTGCCACCAGGTCTCCCCCTCCAGGGGACATGGTCAAATGTGAGGCACCAGAGTAAGAAACCTACAAGTAGAACATTATGATAGGCACTACAACTAGTGGTTGTACTAGTTTGCACTGCCATCAGCAATGAAGGAGTGTTCCCCTTTCTCTACATCTTTTGCAGCATGTGCTGTCACTTGAGTTTTTTTATCTTAGCCATTCTGATGGGGGGTAAGATGGAATCTCAGAGTCATTTTGATTTGCATTTCTCTGATGACTAACGATGTTGAGCATTTCTTTAAGTGTTTCTCAGCCAGTCAATATTCTTCTCTTTAGATTTATCTGTTTATCTCTGAACCCCATTTCTTAATGGGGTTATTTGGTTTGCTGGTATTTAACCTCTTGAGTTCTTTATATATTTTGGATATTAGCCCTCTGCCAGATGTAGGGTTGGGGCAGATCTTTTCCAGTCTGTAGGCTGTTGCTTTGTTCTGTTGACTGTTTCCTTTGCCTTACAGAAGCTTTTCAGTTTCATGAAGTACCATTTATTAATTGTTGACCTGAGAGCCTGGGCTGTTGGTGTTCTGTTCAGGACATTGTCTCCTGTGGCAATGAGTTAAATGCTCTTCCCCACTTTTCCATCAAGAGATCTAGTGTATCTAGTATGCTATCCTTTTTCCATTGTATGTATTTGGCTTCTTTGTCAAAAATCAAGTGTCCAAAGGTATATGGATTTCTTTCTGGGTCTTTGATTTTGATTTCATTGATCAACCAGCCTATTGCTGTGCCAGCACTATGCTGTTTTAATTACTGTTGCTCTATAGTACAACTTGAGATCAGGGATGGACATTCCTCTGGAGGATATTTTATTGTACAGGATGGTACAGGTGAGAGTGGTACGAAAGAACAGGGAGATAGAAGGACCCAGAGCGTCCAGGAACCCCACAAGAAGGCCATCAAGGATGGCGGATCTAGACCCAGAGGGGCCTGCACAAACTGCTGCACCATGGATAATGCATGCAGGAAACCTAGACCCCTTATTCCGATCTAGCTAATGGATGGCTCTTTCTCCACAATTGTGGGTAGAGTGGTGACTGACTCTGACATGAACTCTGGTGCCCCTATCTGACCACTTCCCCTTGGTGGGGAGGCCTGCTGGTACTCAGAAGAAGAGGAAGCAGGCTATTCCAATGAGACCAGATAGGCTGTGATCATATGGTGGCAGAGGAGTTCCGCTTCTGTCACAGGTTTAGGGGAGGGGAATAGGGTGAAAGAGTGAGTGAGGGGATAACAATCAGGATTTAATCTGAATAAACTGTTTAAAAAATAAAAATAAAATATAGCATGTGTTTAATAAGTTCCTCATAATAAAAAATGCACATACGTTTATATTGTTAATAGTTTATACCATTAGGCTTCAAAGTAAGTTTAGCTGGTTACAAAAATTTTTGACTCATATTTTCTCTCCTTTGTAAATGTGTTAGTTCATTTTCTTCAAAGATCTAGCATCGCTACATAATTTATCTCTTCTAAAAGTCACATTTTCTTTAGTTACTATGGAAGCTTTCTTTCTTTTTTTAAACTGGAATTTAATTTTTTTAAATGCAGTATAAATATTTTATAGTGTCAGAGTTTCTTAACGTAATGAATTTTTTCTTAATTTAATATTTGTCAGGTTTCAAAACTCTTTAATCTCATTTTTTTTTTGCAGATTTGACATTTTAACATTTGTGCTATCTGCATCTTCTATGACACAACTACGTTATTCCTTATATATGCTTTTAATGTATTCGTTCCTTACTGCAGTATACACAAATCCCCACAAGATGTATTAACTTCAGCAAACATAAATTGCTATCATCCTTTTTTTTTTCTGAGTCAAAAAAATGCAAGGATTGCCTGATTCAAGCTGTCCACAGAGTTTTAGCTTTCTAAAGAGTAACTTACTGCATGCATGAGTATTTTCCATGCATGAATATGTACATGCCACATCCATACCCGATGCCCATAGAAGTGAGAAGAAGACCCAGTGAGATCCCCTGGCATTGGAATGAAGGATGATCATGAGTTATCATGTGAGTGCTGGGATCCGAAGATGGGTCTCTAGCAAGAGTGTCAAGTACTCTTAGTAACTGAGCTATTTCACTAGCCTCTGACTTAGTTTTAGTTTTATAATCCAATTGACTTCTTTGGGTTTTGTTGTTGTTGTTGTTATATTAAAAGTAACTTTAATTGTTTGGTCATTTAATACATGTACATAATGAATGTTCTAAACAAATTCATTCCACTTCCTTTCTGCAATCCCTCCACTCTTTCTCCCAACTGTGTTTCACTCCTAAACTTACATGCTCACTCTTTTCCTTTCTTAAACTCGAGGATTTCATTTAGACCATCATTATGTGCATAAGTGCAGAACTACATCATGAATCCTGTCTCAATGGCAGGACTGGGAAGAATATCAGCTTTATCTAACAGCACAAGTTAGTTGCCAATAACTTCTCTACTAGTGGGAATGTTAGGACCACTTCCCCGTCCATGCTGATAGTTTTATGCATACCGTGATGAGCTGATTAAACAGAAGTGCTGTCATACTTAGAAAATCCTGCTTCGTAAGAAATGTCTACGCCCTCTGGCTCTTAATCTTTCTGCCCCCTTAATCCAAGATAATTTCTGAGTATCGGGGGATGATTGAGCGTCTTATTTTGATTTCTGTTATTGTGATAAATAAAGGACTTTGGGAGGAAAGTACTTATTTTAGCTTACACTTCCATATTGAAATCTATCCCTGAGGAGAGTAAGGGTAAGAACTCAAAGCAGGAACTTGGAGCAGAAACCATAGAGGAACATCGCTTACTGACGTTCTTCCTTTGTCTCATGCTCAGCTAGCTTTGCTATACAGCCCAGTGCTACCTGCATAGAGATATAATGCAGACAGTAAACTGGTGCTTCCTACATTAATTGTAAATCAAGAAAAATGTCCCACAAGCATGTTTACAGGAAAATATAAGAAAAATTTCAGTTAAGGCTACTTCTTTTAGGTGACTCCAGGTTACGTCCGCTTGGTAATAAAAACCACCTTTTACAGTCCACCATTTGTCAACTTGACAAACATACACATCATTGTTAAAATATACTGTTTTTATGTCAGTATTAGCAATCAGCCTTATTCAAATCCTTTCTGACTCAATAGCCTTGACTGAGTTGAAATACAGCTTTTGACCCAAGCAGTGTGCCGATGGCTGGTGAGTTGGTGCTGGCTACACTTAGGAAGGGCTCGAGTTTTGTTCACATTGCCTTCCGAGAACATGAATCAAAGAGCACAGATGGGAGATGGAGTACCTCCTGCGGTCTGGTCTTGTAAGTCACATGACAGTTTTCTCCTGCTCCGCCAGTCCTGTGTGAATGTAGAAAAGAAAACTGGTAGAGTATCAGTATTTTAGGAGACATGGGCCTTTGCAGTCCACCATAAAGGTTGATATCACATTTTAATGTTAGGAGTTTAAACCATATTATGTACACAGGATGGTTTAATATAGCAAATGTTCATATTCAGTACACCTGCTACTTAAGTCCTATCGTGTGCTTTCTAAGTCTGAACTGTCATATCGTTTTCTTTCTTTTTCTTAATTTGTGAACTCTTTTCAAATGCAGAAGATTTCTGGTTTGATCTTTTCTTTGAACAAATCTTCCACATTCTCATAATGTATACATAGGCTATTATGTTTATTATCCACTTTTACTTTATGGCATTTTTCATAATATTTGACTTTGGTTTAACTCTTTTGCTTATTTATATAAAAAAAAGACTTTTCTACACTTCAGAAAATGTAGCTATTATAATTTCACAAATCTCCCTTCCCCTCCCTTGCCCTCCCCCTCCCTCTTTCTCCCCCTCCCTCCCTCTGTCCCTATTTCCCCATCTCTCCTCTCTCCTCCCTCCTCCCTCTTCTCTCCTCTCCTCTGCTCTCCTCTTCTCCCTTCTCCTTTTTCCTCTCTCCCCTCTCCCCTTTCTCTCTCTCCCTCTCCCCCTCTCTCTCAAATCCCAGAGTGTTCAAAAATATAATGATTTACTTTTTAAGTTATTTGGGCCCCTTTCTTCTCCCCAATGTTTAGCTGGGTTATTTTCTATTACATTTCTCCTGGATTTTTATTTTACTCCCAGCAGTTTCTTCCAAGCATAAAGCTCTTATCAGAAAAAAAAATGCCTAATGGGATGCCTAGAGGAAGCTTAAATATTCATTGATATAGACTCTTGAACTGTTTGTCACAGAACTCTCTCATTGATGAAAAACTCTTTCAACTTTAGTGCCTTCCTTAAAGTGATACACTATGCTTTTTAGTGAATACCTGCTGCATATTTGGGGATTATGCTATGCTATACTCAAGTTTATTAGATACCTTATAGCTTCCAAATGCACAGAGATGTTTACTGCATAGATTAAATGTCTGTTAGTATTTTAGATTCATCAATTATTTTTTAGTTAAGGCATGTCTGCCACTTAAATTTTTGAGTAAGTTGTCTGTTGCTTATCAGGTTTTTTTTTTTGTGTGTGTATATGTGTTTTTAAAAACTTATTACTAAAAACTGATTATGCAACATATTTTGATCATGTTTTCCCATCTCCCACAACTCCTCTCATATTCTCTTTTACTCACCAAACTTCTAGTCTTCCCATCTCTCTCCCTCCTCCCTCAATAAAAACTCATCCACACCTAAAATATGAAAATTAAAGCAAATAAACCAAAAAAATCACAAATGGCAAAATGACATAAAATTAATCACACAGCTCACAAAACAAACAAACACACAACAAATAAGCAGATCATTTTGTGTTGGCCAACTACTCTTGGGCCTGTGGCCTGCCCTGGAGTGTGGTTTATATATCCATTGTCACTTCATTGGAGAAAATGAATTTTCCTTACCCTGCTAGGTATCTTTGCAAATAGCTTCTAGGTTAGGAGTGAGAGAACTGTACACTGTCTTTCCTTTTCTAGTTTTAATAGTTGCTTGCACTCTCTGTATTTATGTTAAGTACTCAGATATTTAAAGCGATAAAGTGATGTTGCTCCCATTTATTATGTATTAAGTCCTGCCAATGACTGTAATTTTAATATGAATGTTATATCCATTAGAACTTTCTTTAATGATCCTGGATATTTGTGTTTCTTTGTCAGAGTTCCTAATCTTGTACTTGAGTTTCTCATTACAAGGACCCCTGGATATGTGTCAATTCATGGACGTGAGACTAAGTACATTGTCCTAACTGTTCACATAGCACCAAATGCACCGAGATGCATATGGACAAGCTTTCTCACACGCCTCCTCCATCATCTGTAAAGTTAAATACCTCAAATTTTATGAATTGATATTTAAAATTTAAGCACATTTTATATACATCTAAGCTTGTACTTAAGTTAAATTTCAGACTAAATGTTATGACCAATAGTCATCTGAAGCAGTGATTTTTTTGGCATAGGATAAAATTTTAGTCTCTAAGAACAGATTTATGTGCTGGAAACATAGCTTAGTGGGTAAACTGCTTGCTAAGCAAATATGAGCACTTGACTTCTGGTTCTCAGGACTCACAGGAATGTGGGTGCCTCATGACTATAACTGCATAGCTAGGGAGAAAAATACAGGCTGAACTAGAGTTTGCTGCCCAAACAAGTGGGCAAAAATGAGCTCCAGGAGCAGTGAGACATCCTACTCCAAAAACCAGGAGGGGAACTGTGGAGAAGGATCAACTTCTGGGTGCCACATATTCATGCAAAAGCCAGTGTGCTCACACATGTGTATACGTACACAGATACCACATGCAAGCAGCTTCCAATATTACTATCAATATAAATATCATTGAAATTTTAATATTAAAACTTTAGTGGTCAAGCCGGGCGTGGTGGCGCATGCCTTTAATCCCAGCCCTCGGGAGGCAGAGGCAGGCGGATCGCTGTGAGTTCAAGGCCAGCCTGGTCTACAAAGTGAGTCCAGGACAGTCAAGGATACACAGAGAGACCTTGTCTCGAAAAACCAAAAAAAAAAAAAAAACTTTAGTGATCAAATTGTATATTTTTAGTATTTGGTGCAGACTCAATAGGTTTTTGGCTATCTGCTCATAGACTACTTTTATATGTAAGCTTATAAATAGATTTTCACTTCCAGATATGTTTAAGGGTGTTCCTTTTAAAGCTAGATAAGTTGATTTAATAATTTTATTCATTTTATATTTTTCACATTCTTTAGTATGTATGGATGAGAGAAATTCACAGAAGACATGGTTGGGTTGAATGCAGTTCTGATTCCACCACTTATTTTGAAAATGTACGACATCAAATTGACATTCTGCTTTGAATTTATACTTACTAGCTGTCAATAATTCCCACATAAGGGCATTTAAGGTTTTTTCTTAAAGCCCTTTTTCAATCAAATTCTCTAAAATTTCTAGTACAACTTAATTATATATATATATAAATTATATAAGACTAGGGTTGATTGAAAATTGATATAGTCTAATTTCTGTCATACTTTCCTGTAATATTTATCATTCTAATCAGACCATCCAGTGATGCAAGGCTAGCATTGGAAGAATTAGAGAAAATCAATTATTATATTTTATAACTATCAAAGTAGTATTAATAGATAATTCATCCTACAGTTTTGGATAGGCCATTATACAAAAGTCAATATCTTAGTTTAAACCCCTATTAGGTAAGTATCTGTAAAGGCAACAGGACGTGTATTTAGTGCAGAGGGGATTTGTTAGTTTGGCTTAAAAAGGCTGGGTAGTCCAACAGTGACCATCTACATCTGCACACCAGAGTACCAGTAACTGCTCAGTCCATGATGTCAGTAGTCCCAGACCTCTGCTGGAGGACTAGAGCTACACTAGTGTTCATCCCATGTGGGAAAGCCAAACAAGGAGCTGGAATCTGATGTCTATGGAGGAAAGTAAGAGGACAGCAGTAGAGATAATGACACACTCTCTCAGAAAGGAAGTCAAAGGAAGCTGTTTGGTTTTTTTTTTTCTCCAATGGACTGATGGAATGTTTTGTTCCAACCATATTAATGGTGGGTCTTCCAACAACAGTCGGTCCTTTCTAGAAGTGTCATTACAGGCTTGCCTAAAGGCATTCCCCAGGCTCGTTCTAAATCTTACCAAACTGAAAATTAAAATGAACTGTTAGGAAAAATTATGATGTTTCATCCCTTGTTGAGGTATTATAGCATGTCCCTTTCCACATGGCTTAGGGAACATTGCAGAAATGGAGGCAGAAAGGATTTTTGTAGCTTATGGACACAAAGCCATGGTTCTCCTGAATATACAGTATCTGTGGTTGCTTGCATAAGAACTACATAAGCTCAAACTAGTAAAAAAAAAAAACCTCAGAAAAGATGGGAGAAAGCTTCATGATGTCCTACCCTTCATTGAGGAACTTTGACAGGTCAAGGTTACTGGGTTACAAAGTTTGTCTTCTTCATGGAAATAAACTATTTGTTTGGCTATTCCCCAGTGGATGGCTCTACAGCAACACAATATGGATAGCACAGGCTATGACTCAGTGGGTTATGAGAAGAGGGCAGGAAGCTTGTGGTTACATATGTGTCCATGAGTACAGGTGTCTGATCGATTGGTATACTGGACTTACAGGCCATGGTGAGCCACCCAACTTGGGTAACGGACCAAATCAAACTTTGGTCTTCTGCAAGAGCGGTGAGAGCTTTTAAAGCCTGAGCCATGTCTCCTGCCCCAGAATAGTTTTATTCAAGGCCAGAAACATACATAGCCTTAATTTATTTGGCTTAAAAAATAGAAAATGTAATAAGTAAAAAAAAATAAGAATGGCAATTAGAATAATCATGATCAACGGTATTGAACAATTTGATATTATTATATTACAACCTTTGCATCATTATTTAATATAATTCCAAAGTATAATGTTTATTTTAGAGTTAAAACAACTATACCTCAGGGTTATTCCATAAATTAAGAATCAACTTGTTCTCAGAAAAGTGTTTATTGTCTATAACTGTTTTGAATTCTAAAACAACAGAACTGAGTATAATGACCAAAGGCCCTACAAAGCCCAGCTAACATATTTGCTATACTGTTCATCATAAAAACAACTTTGCTAAGTAAGCTCTTAGGTGACTTCAAAGTGGAAAATGATCTAAATGAAGCTTAGAGTGGTTACTGTAATGAAGACAAGTTGTCCAGGTCTACCAAGTAACACTAATGGTATAACACATAATTTTAATTGAACTTAGTGGGTTAAACACACACACACACACACACACACACACACACACACACACACACACAGAGAGAGAGAGAGAGAGAGAGAGAGAGAGAGAGAGAGAGAGAGAGAGAGAGAGATTAATTGGGAATGTGATCAGTAGGAATGTGAGGGAGATTAAAGGCAGCAATGGTGGCAAATTAGTCATGTGTTACATTTTCAAAAATATTACAAAGAAAACAAATGGCAAGAAATCAAGTCCAAGTATCTGGGAAAAGGAATCCTTGTACAAGTCTGGTGGGACTGTGCTCTGGTGCAACAGCCATAAAAATCAGTACTAAGATTCCTGAAAATACTAGAACCCATTCAGACCTATGATTTTCCATCATCACCCCTTAGCAGAGACTAAAGGATCCTAACTCTAAGTGTGCATACTGCAGAGACACCTTCATATTCACGTTTATTACTGCAATATACACCATAGCCATTATCACTGTGGATCTTCACTACCGGTATTGACAAGATGATGCTCTCAATAAAGATCAGAAACAAGAGCTACAGAGTTTTAGCAAAATAAAAAAAATTGATTTATATGTGTATGCTCTTGAATTACTGGATGACTGGAATAGAATAGGGATTGGATGATAGTTGAATGAATATCAAAGCAGTCTTTAAAAGCCACATTTAAAAGTTAGGGAATAGTTCAAAAGACTGTTTAATTTTATAGGAGAATCAAAGGAAACAGTCAGTTAGTCTTGATTAAAGAAACAGTGACTACCCCCTAAATCTGATATATCAAGTCTTAGTAATCCCCTTGTCTCTGCCCCTTCATGTGTTGCATTTCCTACCATCTGTGAGTGGCCCTTACATCACTTACTCATGACACACACTTGGCACTCTTTATAGTTAAACAGCTAAAGGGATTTTCCGTTTAAACTATTTTCCACACAGGTACAGTTATGAAGGACTGGGGTTTCATACTTAGCTCTGGTTAGGGCAGTGGCCTTCACAGGGCAAGGTAAGCACACAATATTGGAGGAACAAAAGGAGAGTGGGGGAGCCTACTGGCTCCCTCAGTGCTTTCCTGAAATGAATAGCTGCCACATTTTGAACCACAGCACAGGAGCAATGAAAAAGATGCATCTGAATATGCCGGAATCTACTCTGAGAAGAATACCATAAGACAAAGAGACCATGGCTTCGAGCTTTGGTTTTTCTAGAAGGATTTTGATGGTGATAGAACAAAATAAAATTGCTGGAGGACCGTGTGAAATAATACCCAGCTTTTCTTGATGATAGATTTTATTTTGTTATATTTATAAAGGAAAAAAAAATTATCAATCTGACAATGAGCTCTGATTAGAAAATCTAAATATTCATCAAAAGACCCAAGTAATTAAGAAACAGTAAATTGCTTCTTGGTTTTGTTTGTTTGCTTTCTAAAACCAGTCGAGAAGAAGTGACTATCATAGGCGTTGACTCTTGGCATATGTGTGCAAAACAGCACTGGATAGCAGAGGTAAAAGAAATGCAAACTCTAAGCTACATAGTGAGTTTGAGAACTGCCCGGGTGGGCTACATACCCAGACTGTCTCAGTGAAAGCATTCATTACTGCTCCCGCGCACTTGATTCATTTATTTGTTAATTCTTACATGCTTTGCGTGGTAGAGGCTGAGCACCAACTGCTAAGGTTGACTGGTTTTGTGAGACCTACAAGTAAACAGAAAGTTATATTTGACACAGGCAGTGGTAAAGTTCTAATATTAAGGTTAGCACAGGACCACAGCAAAGGGGAAAGGGAATAAAGTGAATAAAGGGATACACTGGTAAATTTTGAAATTTTTTACTCATTGTAATGTTAGATTAATCATGGCTTCACAAATAAATAAGGTACGCCTTGTTCATTTTCTGATTTTGTAAAAAATTATATAAATAATTGCAGTTTATGTAGAGTCTAGTAGATTTCACCAGTGAATTCATTTCAGACTAAAAGTTTTTTTTTCTGTAGGTAATTTCATTTTTAATGTATATGTTTGTGTGTGTGTATGTGTTAATGTGTGTTCACACATGCAATAAAATACAGCTCAATGTTATAAGACTGCATAAGGCCAAGGCAACTAAAATCCTAATACGGAGAAAGAAAAGTAGGCACAAAGTCTCACTCCTACCCTAGGAGGTATTTTCAGTTGTAACTTATTAGTAGAGTAAAAAAAAAAAAGTTTTCAATAATGAAGTGTCATGTTTAAAGAAGAAAGAATATCAAAATATATTGTTTGATACTCTCAAAATAATGAAAATAAGAAGAAAGGATTAACCTTACCAAGTAATAGTAGGTTCAACCCTGGGGCTTATGAATTCTTCAACTGTAGAGTCTTGGGTAGATTTTTAGTACAAGGTTCATGTTCTCTCCTGTGCATCGGCCTTAAAAAAGCAGCTGGTTACTCTGCAACACCTGTTCCACTATTGCATGCATAGCATGTGCTGCCATGCTGGTCATTAATGCAGTTCAAAGGGTTCACAGCTGGTTAAAAATGTTAACTACTCCCCGCCCCCCCCTCACAACAGTCTATACAGAACATTCTAGTGCTATGAAAGCTAGTGAAGAGTGGAGAAGCTTCCTTGTCAGTAACCACTTGACTTCTCTTTGCCCTGAGACCAGTGTGTATGTGTGTGTGTGTGTGTGTGTGTGTGTGTGTGTGTGTGTGTCATCTTTAGTAATAAAGTCTTATGATAAAATTCTGGTGGGCAACTAAAAGCACCAGCAATAATCTATATTGTTTTAAGGGTCTTAGGATACCTCTAACCAACAACTCAAAGGAAATATCTCATACCTAGAATTACATTTTATTTGGCAACTTATGACCTCAGGAGTGAGGATAATCCTGTTCATAGAACAAGTCCAATTAAACTCCTTCAGATTAATATATGTATGTGTGTGTGTGTGTGTACATGTGTGTATATGTTTGTGTGTGTATATATGTGTACATATGTATGAAGCTTATAGCAAAGTAAACTTGCATATGGCTTTTTTGTGTGATTGTTAATATTGTCAATTTGAAAGGATCTAGAATTATCGAGCACACAAGTCTCTATGCATGCCTGTGAGAGATTTATCTAGATTCGACTGAGACAGGGAGATGCACAGTAGATGTGGATAGCAGCAGTCCACAGATTGGGGTCCATGGCTGCATAAAATGGAGAAAACAGATTGAACAGCAGCATTCATCTGAAAGATTTCATCAAAGACATAGTGTGGGAAGAGTGATTAGTGTCAGATTGGCACCCTCCCTTATGGACACTGATAAGAGAATACAGCATAGAGGAAGTCAAGGGTTTTGTCTGGGAGTCCAACAGGGTTCCCCTTTCCTTGTAGTTGCTCACAAGGGGATGAAGACAATATAAGGGGAAATAAATCTTCAGGGAGTCCCTCGAGAAGAAAGCAAAGATGAGATAGGAGATATTCTAACATAGGCTGCTGTTGTTGTTACCTTTTTAAATAGATCCATATTTATCATCCTGTATAAAACTCAAGTCCAAGTGAATAAAGAGCTCAGCTTAAAACCAGACACACTAATCTAATCTAAGAAAAAGTGGGCAATAGACATTAACACACTGGTACAGGAGACAACTTCCTGAAGAGAACACCAATAGCTCAGACACTAACACTAATCATTAATAAATGGGACCTCATGAAGCTGAAAACCTGTTGCAACACAAAGGATACTGTCAATACTGTCAAAATGGCAGCCTACAGAATAGGAAAAGATCTTCACCTCCCCTACACCCGACAGAGGTCTAATATCCAAAATAAATAAGGAACTCAAATTAAATACCAACAAACCAAATAACCCAATTTAAAAATAAAGTAGTGAGCCAAACAAAGAATTCTCAAGAGAAGAACTTCTAATGGCCAAGAAGCACTTAAAGAAATGTTCGATGTCCTTAGTCATCAAGAAAATGCAAATCAAAAAGACTCCAAGATCCCATCTTACACCCATCAGGACTACTAAGATGAAAAACATCAAATAACAGCACATGCTGGCAAGGATGTGAAGCAATGGGAAACACTCCTACATTGCTGGTGGGAGTGCAAACCTGTACAACAACTTTGTAACTCATTCTGGTGATAGCTCAGAAAATTGGGGCTAGTTCTACCTCAAGACCCAGCTATACCACACGTGGAAATATACCTGAAAGATGCTCCACGTGGCTTTTTAAGGCATCCATGAGTTAGTTATTCTTCCTTCAATTCTCCCTTCTTCTTCTACCTTCTTATCTCTGTCTTTACTTAAACCCCTCAAAATTCCCTTTACCCTTTCACATTATCTGCTTTTTACCATCCCCCTTCCTCCTTAAGATCTTTCTTTCCTATCACCAACAACCATCTCTTTTCTACTCTCTAGGACTAAACATACAAATCTCAAGATTTGACACAAGGGTGGTCATGACTGAGAACACATAAGATTTCTTTTGAGGTTTATATGTCTAAAGGAGTGAATTCACTTTACATATATTCTGAAATTTATGGACATACATTCACTTTATATTCTCTTGGCGTCTTTT
>NC_140493.1:85021529-85191529 GCF_964271855.1 Acomys minous | reverse complement strand
GGCGATCACTACAAAAGCCCTTGATTTTATTCTCCTCCAACCCTATGGTTCCCTTATTGGAAAATAGTAATAAACACATCGAAGCAGGAATGCCTTAGTAAGTCAACTGTATTCCAGAGAGAGCTCAGACAGGTAACATAATCTATTAAAGCAACCAGGAAGAAAACTTTAAATGTGGTATCATGTTATATATATAGACTTTGAGGGTGTGTGTGTGTGTGTGTGTGTGTGTGTGTGTGTGTGTGTGTGTGTGTGTGTATGTGTGTGTGTACATCATTACATTTTTTAATTTATTATAATTTATTCAGATTGCATCCTGATTGTTATCCACTCACTTGTATCTTCCTGTTCCCACCCTCCCTCCCTCTTCTGCCCTATTTCCTTCCCCTAGACTTTTGACAGAAGGGGACCTCCTCCTCCACAATATGACCATAGCCTATCAGGTCTCTTCCAGATAGCCTGTTTCCCCTTCCTCTATGTGCCCACTGGGCTCCACACCAAGTGGAAGTGATCAGATCAGGGCCATCAGAGTTCATGTCAGAGGTGGATTCCGTTATTCCCACAACTGTGAGAATGAGCTGTCCATTGGCTAGATCTGAACAGGGGGTCTAGGTTTACTGATAAATGTCCTCTGAGAGACTCCACCCAGTGGGGGATCAGAACAGGTGCTGGGACTCTTTGCTGGACTCTGGGTGGAGTGCTAAGAGTGGTATGGAAGAATGGAGGAATGGAAAGATCCAGAAGGTCCAGGAGCCCCACAAGGAGACCATCAAGGCCAGTGTATCTGGACCTGGGGGGGGGGGCTTCACAGACTGGTGCACCATTACATTTTTTTAAAGAAAAGAAGGGGCATAGAAATGAAAGCAACAAAAGTCCTAGCAGGCTTAAATACAATGAATAAGAATATAGAAATTTATGACTATCTCACAGATGTTTCAAGTTCTACATGAGATAAACACTAATTTGGCTTGTCAGATGGCCTGAGTCCAAATTCCAGTTAATCTCCAATATCTCTAATTTTCAGTTCCCTGTGTGTATAATGAGAAAAATCGTTGACCTCCTATTTTGTGTGTGGGGACTAAGGATACCCAGAAAACATAATCCTCATGACTTATAGTTGCTCCATAGCCATTGGGTTTTAGAAACATCAGTATCATCATCAACTGCCTGGTCATTACAATTTTAATATGTCAACTTTTAAAAAGGCCTCTCATAAGTGAGCAGGGTTGTAAGGATGAATGTGGTCAATGAATACAAATTTGGTGAGCCTATCTCAAGTTAGTAAGGATATAAGCTAAGATTCACACTGATTCTTCAAGCTACACCAAATAAACAAATACATGTTCAAAATTGACTCCCATGAGGAAGAGTCAAGTTATGAATATTGAAGGACCATGTTTCTAATTTATCACGAAGTCTTTCAGTCATCATTAGGAAAGTTGGTTTTTTTTTTCTAGCTTTAGTATTGTTTCTGTGGTATAGTAGCCTGACAAAAAACAATATAGAGATGGTTTACATTAGCTCATAATTCCAGGTTATAGCCCATTATTACAGGGAACTAAAGGAAGGAACCTGAAGCAACTATCCACAATCAAAACCAAAGGTGAGTGAACGCATGCTTGCTGCTCTGATACAGTCTAGGACCAAAATAGTACGGTTCATAGTGGGCTGGGTCTCTCCACATGAATCAAGGCAATTAATGCACTTTCCCACAGATACGTGATGATTTTTTTTTCTGACAGGGTGATAGTAATGTCTGTCCTTCATCTAAGGGCAGTGAGAGTGAACTTGCCATATTCATATCAACAATGACAAAATTGGAGCTTGATTCAGCTAAATCTTGCCGAATGAACGAATGGATGGATGAATGAAACTAAAATCACTTTGGACTGGCATTATGCCTTTATAGCTTGAGTTTTATTGAAGGTAATTCTATAAATGTAAGAGGTATTTTAACTTGTCACTAACACATTCTGGAATTGGGTTAAATTTTGCATGTATAATGCTTTCAACATTTAAATAAATTAAATAATATTTGGTTTTCTCAGTCTTGAAAAGATGCAATTATATTTCTTAAGTTATCAGACACCAGAAGTCTGAAAGTCTTTCTTATTGAGAGGCAAGGGATTTAACATATTTGGTGTGACAAATATAACAATGGCAGCTAGGAAAATCTGTAGGAAATTTTCATTCATTTAAATAGAAAAATAATAAACAAACATAAACAAAATCAAAACTAGAGGCTTCATATATATTAAAAGTATTTTCTCTTGTATTTATAATGCATGCAACAGATGAAGGATGCTATAAATATATCCTCAAGAGCCACTAGATAAAGCAGAGATTAGGTGGGTAGGTATGGGGCTTAGGTTCTAAAGTAATATATCTGAAACACAAAATTTTATCTAAGACAAATTAAGATAGCAAGTTTGGAAACTCAATAGAAAGAAGACAGCACGCGAACCAGCTTAGTTTACTAAGACCAATATCTGAGTTCATCAACAAACTATCACAGTATAAGATGGATTACTGGCTTCTAATGTTTGCTGGGAATAATTTACCTACTATATATTTATTGAATGAGTTGGCCACATTAAGCTCTCATGTTTGTTTCTCTGTGAATTTATTAGGGTGAAAAATTATTAGGGTGGTAGTGAACTGTACACTCTTTTCCTGGTGATGAAGTTACTTCTTTATTCTTCTATTGTGTCCCCTGGAGGGGGAGACCTGGTGGCACTCAGAGGAAGGATAGCAGGCTACCAAGAAGAGACTTGATACCCTATGAGCATATACAGAGGGAGGTAATCTCCCTCAGGAACAGTCATAGGGGAGGGGAATAAGGGGAAAATGGGAGGGAGGGAAGAATGGGAGGATACAAGGGATGGGATAACCATTGAGATGTAACAAGAATAAATTAATAAAGGAAAAAAGAAATCAATATAGCTGCTATTTTTATTATAGCTGTGTATTGATGTATTTCTAAATGAAACCTAGGACCCTCTTTCTACATGTCTGTCTGTCTGTCTATCTATCTATCTATCTATCTATCTATCTATCTATTTATCCATAGCTATCAGGCATGTTAAATGACATGCATGCCCTTTTCTAGAAATTCATTTACCAGTAAGTAGCAACAAAAGTGTTAATGAAAGCATACCCTTGATTTTTAAAAACGGTCTATTTTAGGGAGTTTCCTATTAACAGCTGCAGTTAAGTATTTGTTCATAATATTTTATTATAGAATTACTCATAATGTGGAAACACTTATAATTTAAGTAGTAATTAGAGAAATGGTGTGAGTATGGGATAAGACATTATGCAGCCATCAAAATTGTTTTCATAGAATGCTTGAATTATGTTGAAATAATTGGAGTATAACATTACAGGAAAATGACTGGGAATTTTAGGGTTTATGTTGTTCTTGCTTGCATGTGTACACATTTTTTTCCAGGATACATTTATGAGAACATTAAAGAAAGAACTCTTGTTCACTTGTCTGCCATTTGTTTCTGAAGCTCTGAAGCTGGGTAATTTATGGAGAATAGATGTTTGCTAAGATCATGATTCTGTAAGGTGGGAATTTGAAGTGTGTGGTTTTGGCACCTGTCCTGCTTCTGATAGCATCTTTCTACTGTTTCAAATTACAGTGGGAAATGGAAGGATTGAGGGCATCTGGTGAAGAGACAGAGCCTAAAATATGGATACGTTTATGTACCCCAATCTAGTCCTACTAAAGTTGAGGCTCCATTTATGTGTGAAAAATCATTGATTACTTCATTTATGATTCCCCTGCCCAGAGATCTCAGGCATCTCCCACTGTCTTTGCCTCTCTTCAAACTACCAGATGAAGGAATTCAAGCTCTAACACATAGACTTTGGGTGGGCATGTTCAAACCAGGACAGAAATATGAAATATTAAAGTATGTATCTATTATCATCTGTACTGTGTTTCTAGGACTCACATATTGAAGACTTCACATTTAATATCTCAAAATGTGCCTTTATTTTGGTGTAAGTTCTTTCAAGAGCCAATATCATGTCATCAGTTTTGGAATATAACAGGGCACAATGGGTGTTGGTACCCACAAAAGGAGGTGAGAACATGACACGACACACTAGACACAAGGAGGAGACAGCCATCTATAAATCAAGGGGTAATGGACAGAAATAACCTGGGCCAGCCTGGTCTACAAAGTGAGTCGAGGACAGCCAAGGCTACACAGAGAAACCCTATGTCAAAACAAAACAAAACACCAGAAATAATCTACTTCTCTGATATTTTTTCAGGATTCTATCAGTTCAGAATTATGAGGAAATAAATTTCTATTACTGATGACACTTGCATCATGTTACCTTTTGCTCTGTTAAGGAAGATGAGTTAAAGTAGTAGGGTACCTATACAAAGTAGGCTTATGAGTGTTTTCTTATGTCATTCAGTTGCATGTAGCCACAGGATTTTACCAGCAGGATAATATCTGGGTCCAAGCATATTTCCCTCAGAAGAACAAGGGTTTCTTTTTGTAAAGACTGGGGACCTGTCTATTGTTTTTAAATTTGTTCTTCCTGGTTATATCTCCCTGAGTTGACCAGGAGCCCTGGGAGGCCAGAGCTTTTAGTCAAATACACTTCGCAATTTATTTGCTCGCTATTCACATTGGAGCTTTGAACAACCCTGAAGCCTTATGAGTTGACATTTAAGTTGCACGGGTTTGCAACGTACACCGCTCTCTAGTATTATAGGCACAGCTTGCACCATGGCTGTGATAAAGATTTCTGATTAATGGCACACCTCCGAAAGGCATCATTTCTGAATACTGAAGTGGAGTTTTTGTTTTGTTTTGTTTTGTTTTTGTTTTTTGTTTCTTTTTTTTTTTTTTTTTTTTTGCTTATGAGGAAAATTTCTGGGTTCCACTCTTTTAATTCTCTTTGCATTAATTAATTAGCTAGTCAATTTATATCCTGATCAGAACTTCCCCTCCCTCCTCTCCTCTAAGTCCCTCCTTCCCACCTCCCCTTCCCCTGTGCCCTCACCCTTTCTCCTCAGGTAAGGGGAGCCCTCCCCTGGATAACATCATGTCTTGGCATATCAAATGGTGGTAGGACTGGGTGCATCATCTTCTACTGAGGCTAGACAAGGCCTTCCAGTTCCGGGAAAGGGATCCAACAGCAGGCAACATAGAGACAACCTCTGCTCCTGCTGTTAAAGGACCCACATGGATACCAAGCTGTACATCTGTTCACATGTGTAGGGTGTCTGGATGCATTCCATGAATGCGCTCTGGTTTGTGCTTCTGTCTCTGTGAACCTGTGTGAGCCCCGGTTAGCTTATTCTTTAGGTTTTCTTGTGGTGTCCTTGGCCTCTTCGGCTCTTTCAATCCTTCCTCCCATCTTCTATTCCACAAGCTCTGCCTAATGTTTGGCTGTGAGTCTCTACATCTGTTTTCATCAGCTGCTGGGTGAAGGCATTTGGATGACAGTTGTGCTAGCCTCCTGTGTGCAAGTTTACCAGAATATTTTTTTGATTTTTTTATTAATTTATTCATATTACATCTCGATTGTTAGCCCTTCCCCTGTTTCCTCCCATTCCTCCCTCCCTCCCACTTCCCCCCTTCTCCCCTCCCCTATGTCTGTGATTGAGGGAGACCTCCTCCCCCTATATATGCTCTTAGAATATCGAGTCTCTTCTTGGTAACTTGCTATCCTTCCTCTGAGTGCCGCCAGGCCTCCCCATCCAGGGGACGTGGTCAGAAAAGGGGGCACCAGAGTTCGTGTGAGAGTCAGATCTCACTCTCCACTCAACGGTGGAGAATATCATGTTCGTCGGCTAGGTCTTGGTAGGGGTTCGAAGTTTACTGCCTATATTCTCCATGGCTGGTGCCTTAGTTTGAGGAGGACCCCAGGACCCAGATCTGCCTGTCATAAAGTTCTTCTTGTAGGTTTCCAGGACCCTGTTGGTCCTACTATTTCCCTATTCTTCCATGCTACTCTCACCTAAAGTCTCAATAGGATGTCCTCTCCTCTGACCCACTTTCTTGGTAAGTAAAGTTTTTCATGGGATGTATCCCTTGGACTAGTGTTTTGATATAAGTGAGTATATACCGTTTGTCTCTTTTTGCTTCTGGGTGAACTCACTCATTATGATAATTTCTAGATCAATCCATTTGTCCACAAATTTCGGGAATTCCTTGTTTTTAATAGCTGAGTAGTATTCCATAGTGTAAATGTACCACAGTTTCTTTATCCATTCTTCTACTGAGGGACACTTAGGCTGTTTCCATGTTCTGGCTATTATGAATAAGGCTGCTATGAACATGGTTGAGCATATGTCCCTGTTGTGTGGTAGGGCATTTTCTGGGTATATTCCAAGGAGTGGGATAGCTGGGTTTTGAGGAAGCCCTATTCCCATTTTTCTGAGAAAGCGCCAGATAGCTTTCCAAAGTGGTTGTACTAGTTTGCATTCCCACCAGCAGTGAAGGAGTGTTCCTTTCTCTCCACATTCTCGCCAACATGTGGTGTCATTTGAGTTTTTGATCTTAGCCATTCTGATGGGTGTAAGATGGAATCTCAGTGTCGCTTTGATTTGCATTTAGTTTACCAGAATAGTATTAAGAGTGTCAGGGATGGGAATCTCTGTCATGGCCTGGGGCTCAAGTCATTGGCTGGCCATTTCTTCTTTTTCTGCTCCCTCTTTATCCCTGTGCCTCTTATAGGCAGGAAAAGCTGTGGGTTGAAGGTTTTGTGGCTGGGATGGTGTCCCCATCCCTTCTGTTTGAAGTCTTGTATGGTTACAGGATGTGATGGTTTCATGTTCCATATCTACTGTTGTTAGGAGTCTTAGCTTTGAGGGACCAACTTATTAAATAAAGGATGTATATTCAATTGAGAAAAATAACCACATTTAATTTGTTCTTAGATTAGTCTCTTTCACACAATGTCCTTCTGTCTGTCTTTTTTTTTTTTTTTACGCCTTGTTTTTTACCCTGCTTTTCCCCCATTAATGTAATGTCTCTGATTTCTATCTAATGGTTCTAAAAGCTTTTAGTTCAAGTATATCATACTCCATGGAAACCTCTTACTCTTCTCCTGCATTAAGGTCTTTTCAGTGAGATTTTAAGATAATAAAGAAAGAAATGGTCTTGGCATGCTATCATGGCTAAATAACGGCTTTACTGTTTCTCGGCTTGTGGCTTTTATGATTCTCCCTCCATGTTCACATGGAGAAAGGGTAGCTTGGGTACTTGTCTATTGCTGTGGGAACACCCTTAGGGTAACTGGGGTCTTACAATTTCAGAGGGTTAGACTTCCTGACCACCAACAGTGAGGAACATGACAGCACGCCGGCAGGCATAGTGCTAGAGCAGGAGCTTGGAGCTCCCATGTGGAGACAACAACCATGAGGCAGAAAGAAAGCTACCTAGGAAGAGCATGGGCATTTGAAACCTCAAGGCATGCCCCAATGACCTCCTCCAAAAAACATCACAGTTCCTAATGCTTAGCAAACACTTCTACCAACTAGGCACCACATACTTAAATATATGAAATCTGGGGGCTTCTCTCATCTGAAACACTACAACACACGGTAGAATGACCAAATTCAGATATACTTTTTTTTTTTTTACAATGAAATGTAGTGACTCACTGAGCCTTCATGATCCAGATATCTTTGAAGGAATGATAAGAGTAATGCAGAAGTCAAATAAATTATCTGATTATATATATACATATATGTAATATTGCTGTCATGGTATCTGATCCTTATAATACACATACTAGGTAAAAAAAATCAGTGTCAATTTCATATTCTTATGGGGAAAGTTTGAGAGAACTCTTCCAGGCTGTTCAGCTGAGATGAGAGAGTGTCAGTTTTGTATTGTATTGTCCGCACAAGCTCTTAGTTCCTAGAAATCCTGAGATCAAAGAGCATAAATTTTCTTTTCTTTCAGCTTATTTCTTTACTTCCCTCATGTTGCGCATTCTTAGAGGGACTGACTAATGGATTCAGGAGTTTGGGGCTGGAGCTCGTGGCTTTGCCTTTCTATCAAACTCCTGGGTCTGAGGGTCCTGCTGGTTCCTGAACCACAGCCTGTGGTAATGTAAGTCTGTGTTAGCCATGAAAACTTCCACAGCCCTTTATATAATGTACTGTCAACATTCACCAGAGGCCTAAAATTGAAATATTTTAACGTTATACCACTGGAGTTTTTCATAACTTTCCACTCCCTGTAAAAAGTTCCTCAACATTTTCCCTAAATTCAACAGTTACAACTCCCATTCAGAATGACATAAGATAGAAATTTCCTTATGTTTCCATGAGTAGAAGTTAAATTTTGTTTTATACTCTAGAAACTTCATAGCTTAAAGATATCTATGCTATTTATTTATGTCATTACAATTTTCTATTTTCTCAACTCCTTTTTAGCTTCTCTCTGTCTTTCTAGCTCTCTCTCTCTCTCTCTCTCTCTCTCTCTCTCTCTCTCTCTCTCTCTCTCTCTCCCCCCCCCGTGTGTGTGTGTGTGTGTGTGTGTGTGTGTGTGTGTGTCCCTCACTTTCTCTTCCTTCTGCCTTCTTCTGTCCCTTTATTCTTCTGTTCCTTCCTTTATTTTTTCTTGTGCTAAGAATTGAACCTGGGATCAATTGTCTGCTTGAAAAGTGCTTTACAATTGTGCTACCATCAGAATCCACTTCTTTTGTTTTATCTACTAAGCTTTATTATTAGCACATGACTCACAGTTGCCTGTGTCACCAGTTTTTACTCTCAGTGGCTGAAGGATCCAAGTAGATGACCTGTCAATACTCTGGACTGTGGTGTGACTTTTCTTCACATTTGTGATTTTTTTTTAAACTTCACTTTAACTACTGACTCTTCTTGATCTGGTCACTTAGTACAGATATGGCACTTTCCCATGTCATGATTGTATGCATGCACATGTCTAGATAAAGCCTCCAGTCTTTCCAGATGGCATTTGTGAAACTGTCCCAGTTTAACAGCTCTATAATATTGTGAGTCCTATTTCTTTTCACAATATGAATGTACAAAATTAAAGAATTGTGCTGAATCACAAACAGGGTAGGAAAGAAAGCCAGAGAAAATATGTAGTCTATACAGATCATCAAAATACATTGTTCAATTATCACTGTTCAGGACTGCTAAGTCTATAATCCAGGATATTTTGAGAAAAGAGCAATAGACCTGGAAGATACACAGGAAGACACTACATTGGTGTGCCCCAAATGGTCACCTGGAAGCAGTTATTTCAACTGTTCTCCAACAATGACTTGATTTATGTCAGGAGCTTTAAATTGAGCAAATGTTTATCAGGGTTATCCCCAGATCAAATACAAGCATGTCATGAATGCTGAGGGTTTTCAGATGTAAATGACAGCTTTTGCTCACTTGATTAAGATGACCCATCTTAACCTTAAAGGAAGATGACCCATCTTAACCATAAAGGAAGACCAATGTTATGTAGCTCTTCTTTTTCCTTAAACATAGGAAGATATTTATTTCCTTGCTTCTTCATTATCCAAGTGAATTATGCAGAAGCTAGGTGGAGTTGGTTAATTATTCAAATGAGCTTATTATACATCAACAGTGTGTTGGTTCTGTCCCTATTTGTGTATATGTTTTTATTTTTTATGAGCCTACTTCCCATCAGTGGAGATAAGAGAATAGAGTTGGCCCATTTGTCTCATTTATTGTTGCAAAATATTAACTTAAGATCTATGTATTGATTTAGGGAACCATTTTCCTAGGAGTCTATAGCGAGCCCTGGTAGAAGAAAATTTTAGTAAAGAATCCACTCTTGGAATTATCCATTCAACGGGGGGAAATGACATGGATCATATGGAGTCACCTTTGAAGAATTTGAACAGAAACAGGGACACATCTCTGGAGAGATGGGGGTGTGTGATCATTTATCTTTGGGACGGGCTAGGGAGGGACAGAACAGGGATGAAGCTCCCCTGTGCCATGGCACCTTGAAGGAATCAGGAGTGTTGAACATAGCGGGGAGGGAGGAGAAACAGGAAAATGTAAACACTGTTTTAAGTAATTATACGCAAATTTTTCTGTAGCTTTGAACATGGAAAAAGAAAGGCCAATCTTAAAAGTGTTGAGATAATTACATTGCTAATTGCATTTTCCTGTATTGACACTCCCTCACCCAGAGTGATAGCCATGCCTAGGGAGGACTCCTGCTTTCAGAGGCAGCCAGGAGGAGGGCCCAGAGCCTGTGCTGGGCTTCTTGCCACTGTATAGAATGTTTATCTTCCTTGTGAACCAGAAATGAATGCCACACACCCCAGGCTTTTCAAATTCAGTTGTAATTAGAAATTTGAATTGAGTCTGTCTTTTGAGGAATTTTTCAATTTGTCTGCACTGAAGGACCCACAGTCTAGCATACATTGGCATACATTGGGAATATGTAACACGACTTTAGGTAGCACTCAAGTGAACAATATCAAATTTAAGGTGTCTGCAGTTTTCAGCTTTCCTTATGCATAAAACAGTTGAAACTTGATGTCCATTTGTAATGTAAATATAAACAAAATGTATCTAAATTATAATGTTAAATATAAACCTATTTAAATAATTAAATATTATTTCTAAAACAATTGTATACACAATATGATGCCAATACACACAGATCAGAGATCTGTGAAGATAGCACTCTGGTGATCGACATTCAGGAGTCTCCAACATGTAGCACAGAAAGACAAAAAGTGAGACAGATGTGATATTCAAGAGATCAGTCTCTGTGCTTGAGGTAGGATAATAAATACTGAAGTATGTTATGGACTAGAGATGACGTCCACAATAACTTGTGACTATTCAAATTTAAATACATTAAAATGGAATCAAACTGTAGAGTCACTTTCCCAGTTGCATTTGGCACAGTTCGAGTGCTCAATAGACACATGTTTCCAGAGGATCACACATGAAACAACACAGGTACAATACAGGATACCTTCATGATTGCACAGAGCTCTATTAAACAAAGCTGCTCTGGAGGCCCTGGAAGGAACCAGGTGAGATTAATACTTCCCTGCCCTGAGTTTGAACCTTGGTTGATTTATTCTCCTTTATCTACTCCCATATTACTTCCTTCTGTATGTGTTTCCTTTATATATGTATTGCACTTAAACCTTAAAACTCTGCAGAAGTTAACTAGGAGTGTTTCAGTTCCTGTGTTTAATCCTTGAAGGGGCCATGATTTGAAAGAGAGCAGGGAGGGGTAAGAGGGAGGATTTGGAGGGCGGAAAGAGAAGGAAGAGATTAGAATATCAGAATATTAGAATCTCGAAAATCAAATGGAGACACCAGGAAACCTGAAAACTACTTTTATTATTTTGATTCCTCTCTTTCTCAGGCCTATTGTTATGGTTTTATTTCAAGTATTACCATATCCCAAATAGGTAGAAGAGTATTAACTCTTGGCCAACTGTGTCACTCAAAACTTAGTGTCTTTCTGTTATAAGGTGGCTCCCTGAGAGCTGTACGGACGTGCCCTACCTAGAACCTCAAGTGTGTCCATTGTGGAAGACAGAAGAGGGTTCCTCGCTGACTATATGGTGACTTTGTAGGTGAAACTGAGTAGCTTCTCACATGAGAGTGTGCAATTCAGGCACTGCCCTGCTTCCATCATTCTTGATCAAAGTGACCTGCCGGATGGTCGTGCTTGGGATAAGAAATGTGTCTGGATAGACGGTTCTCACCTGTGCTATTGTTGTAGTGGGTGAGGAAATCATGTTCCTGGAACAGCCCATGAAGTGTTGATACTGCCTCCCTACATCCTACCCCTATCCACTTTCTGTTTCTTGACTGTAGACTCAAGGCGACATCAGCGGCTTATGTACCTGCTGCCATGCTCTTCTTGCCATGTGGACTATAACTGATCTTAATCATTAAGACAAATAATTGCCCTCCCTATTAATATGCTTCTTATGGGGTGTTGGTCACACTGATGAGAAAAACAGGTAACATGAGCAGTCAGATACACCCAGTTGTCATCGTTTGTCATTGCCATTGTTATTATTCTCGTCATCACCATCTTCTCAATATGCTAAACTTTTACAGGCATTATTTCACTCGACGAGTCTAGGAGCTAGAGTCATTATTATGATTTTCATTTTGTATCTGAGCGGAGGAAGGCAAATAATGAAGACTTACAGTACAGTCATGCGTCACTTAACAGTCACATTGTGAGAAGTGTTGGGTGAGCTCATCGCTGTGAGAACATCACAGAACACTTAAAGAAACCCAAACAGTCTATGTCAACCACTCAATACAATTTCATTATGCAATCAGTACACATGGTAAACATGAAATATAAGACACTATTGAAAACAGAGTACATAATACTATTTTAGAGTCCATTTGAAGAAGTGGATTGAGTTCCTACTAAAATAAACATTAAGGGGTATAGTGTACTAAATGCACACCAAGAGTAATCAGTTATCAATATAATCAAGGTGATAAGTACTGTACATAATTACATGTGCTTTGCTTTCATAACTGGCAGGATAATTGGTCCTTTTTAAAAAAAAAAACCACCAAGTGCAACACAAACTTGAATAATGCATAGTGCTATGATGATGCCTATGATTGCCTGAAGGGATAGGATATTGTTTTTAAAAAAGATTCATTATAATCTCAGGAGACTCATAGTTTATCTACAATACTGATTTTTTTTTCCCAGCACGTGGCTATACTTACGTAGGGCATGCTTTATTTCCTTACCTTCATGATCTGAATTTAACAAAGTTTGGGAAGTCAACTGGGGGATTGTGATTCTTGGATAACGGCCCCCCGGGCTTGTCTCCATGTGTCCTTTTCTATCTAACCAGATTGAATAGAAGATGAAATAATTGACTAAGAGTCAGCAAGCACAGTGCTGCTTTTCTCTCAAGGCACCTTCCTTCTGCCCACCTGGAAACTAAACGTCAACATGTATCGTTCTGTTATGTAGAAAGATGCATGTGGATCTTTTCTTCTGCCTTCCAGCAATCTGATATTACAGTTAAAAGTCGAGATAAGTACTATACAGTATAGCACCGTAATTAACATCTCTTTGTCCCAGACTTAGGCTAAAAAAAAATATGTTTCATAGCATAGGGAAAATATTGAAGTTCAGTCCCTTTTAGCCTGAGCCATAGCTGAACTCATGACCCAGATATGGATGGCTCAGAGGCCCATTACCAGCACCCACAGCCATCTATTGTGACAAGAGTGGCCACAGATCCAGCTTACTGTTGCCCAGATATTAGCTCCGCATCCTAAGCAGAAAGACAAACCACAGCTACAAGGTAGACATAAAAACCTCTTGCTGAGATTTATAGAAAATGTTGTCACTCTAGTTAACATTCTCAATAACAACGACCATTCAGTGCTGCAAAACTGTCCACACCAAATGCTGAATTTCTGGGTGTTTTAAAACAAAAAAAAAATGCCCTTGTGAGAATGGAGAGGAAATGGGTTTTCTAGTTTTTAGACTGGAAAGATCAGAATTAAAGTAGGGTTTTTTCCCCTCTCTGCCTTTTGAATGAAAATTGCAGGCTTTACCCTGACATCATTCTTTTGTTAATTTGCCCCCCTGACATGCAGTACCTTTGCAAAAATTCTTAGAATGGATTAAAATTGCATTTTTACAAATGAGCTTGAGGTCTTGCATTTTATAGTCTGCAGAAATACAAGGTAATTGGAAGCTCTTTGCAACTTGGAAGATGAAATCAATTTTTGTAAGAGATTAATTTTTTTTATGTAAAAGAGTGCAAAAGCAACCCCAGCCACTTCCTGGCCCACACTCAAATTCTCCTTTCCTGTAGTCTTAGAAATACTGGTTGTCTCTCACTGCAATCATAATATCCCACTTCTCCAAAGAGACAGTGTCTGGACACAGAAAGAGAAGCATCCTGGCATTTCTTTGTTTTGGCTCCTTAGTGTTCGTTCCTGTGTTGAATCCTGGTTCTTTGTTTCTAGAAATGTTTGTCTCTGTGGTGTGATGCTTCCCACTCAGCTATGGACTGGACACCCCACCTGAACAGGCTCAACCTTATGAGCCTATAAATTCATTTTCAGTCAGAAACAGCAATTTCAGATCCATCATCTGATAGGCGTAAGGGCTAACATTCACTTATTTATTTATTTATTTATTTGGCCCATACGAAGCTTACTTTATCCTTCCAGCAACCATAAAGAATCCTCATTACCATGATGGTTTTACAGGGCGAGATTTGATACATGAAGAGGAAGAGGCTATATAAAAAAATGGGAAAGAGAAAGAGAGAGAGAGAGAGAGAGAGAGAGAGAGAGAGAGAGAAAGAGGCAGAGACAGAGACAGAGAGAGAGGGAGAGAGAGAGCAAGACAGAGAGAAAGAGACAGAGACAAAGACAGAGACAGAGAGACAGAGAGATATTCAGAATGAGAACACACACAGTTTGGCTGTATCTGGCTCTTTTTTTTTTTTTTTTTTTTGTCATTTCTACTGTCCTTTCTTTCTTTACTGGGCCATCGATCTGTACTCCAGAACATGCAGGAGACTCACTTTAATCACTCCCCTGCCCTTCAGTTTTGTTTTTCTTTTTTATTTCAAAGCTGACTGCTGTGTTTGTGCCTCATGGCGCTCTCTAGATCATCCAGGGGTTCCAGAGGTCTTGTCTTGTGTCCTGAAAAATTGAACAATAAATAGTTCGCTGAAATTCCTGTTCAGTTCCCAACAATCTTTTAGGTCAGATTTTAGAGAATTTCAGTGGTCCCTCATTGGCTGATTTAAAACTTGCTCTGTACAGAGGGGAGGGACTTGGGACCTGGAGAGAGAACGAGGGGGGTGGGGGGGTATCATTGGAATAACCTAGATATCCCTCAGCTGAAGGATGGAAAAAATGTGGCTCATTTACGCAATGGAAGCCGGGTGTGGGTCTTTGCTTTTGCAGAGATCTGAGTTCTGTTTTCAACGCTGGCATGGTAGCGTCAAAACTACCCATAACTCTAAGAACTGCTCTCTTCTGACCTTCTTGGGCACTAGGCTGACATGCACAAAGTATACATGAATGCATACCGGCAAAATATTAATACACGTAAAAGAAATGAATCTTATAATCTTGATCTGAGTAAGCTCATCATCTGTCACCACGCACATCTGTACTCAACACGACGTGGTAGGTAGGGTGGGTTCTAGCCCCCTCTTGACCCATCTACCTTACTCTCTTTCTCCTACCTCCACATGCCTGTACTCGTCCCCACCTTCTCACTTCAGGAGGGCAGCACTGGGCTCTCTTAGTTCAGCTGGCTCAACTTATGACCAAGACAATCCGTTTTCTAATTTGCAACAGGGAAAAAAATCTACCAAACACCCAAACCTGGACACTTTATTTTTTTTATTTAATTAATTTATTCAGATTACAGCTCAATTGGTATCCCATCACTTGTATCCTCCCATTCCTCCCTCCCTCCCGGCTTTCACCCTATTCCCCTCCTCTATGCCTAAGACCAAGGGGGGGCCTCCTCCCCCACTATATGGTCATAGGCTACCAAGTCTCATCTTGGTAGCCTGCTTATTCTTTCTGACAGGTGGATCGGGGCCTAGGGGGAGCTCTGCTCAAACTGTTGCACTAACAAAGGATAATACAAGGAGTAAACATTAAACCCCTACTCTGATCTACCCGATGACAGGACATTCTCCACAGTTATGTGGAGAGCGGGGACTGACTCTGACAGACCTGGACACTTTAAAACCTTTATAAATCCCCAGCATTCTTAAGGTCAGTCTCTGAATGTCTACGTTCAGTTTGGCCACGACGCCAGCCTGCTGTTGTTCATGATGTTCAGCAATAAGACCTGCTGTATCCCTAGGCCATGTAGAATGCTTTCTCCCTACTGTAGAGTATTTACCCAAAGCTCTATGATGTACATTGAAACATCTTATCTCCGCGCAAGGCAATGGCTTATCTTCAGATCTTTTTCTAAATATTTACTTCAGATAATTATTCTAGCTTTATTACAGATCAGTCCAGGCCTCGGGCCTTTTTCTAAGTTGTCATATCACCTTTTCCCCCCTGAATGATTAATTATGTATTGAACACTTAAAATATTCCAGACACAGCTACTTAGTAGCTGTAACTTAACTTCATATTAAATTCTAGGACTGATGCACATAAAAAATTAAAACAACAACATAGTATCTAATTCATAGCTACATTCTTAGTGTATGTACAATGCACTGCCAGGCCTGTAACAGATACTGGATATTAAAAGTAGGACATGGGAATGAATTAATAAACCTCTAAATTAAAAAAAAAACAGTACTATTAACTGATGAGAAGACTCCCTGGTAGACAACATTTTTTAGTGCTTAGTACATGATAAACTTTCTTAGGATCTTGCCTTTTGTATCTCCTTTTAGATTCTTAATAGGCTAATAAATTGGTTTGTCATGTTACCTCATGTTATGGTTTTGTAAACTGACTTTTTTTTTTTTTTTTTGGAATCTATGCTATCTACAGATACCTAACAATTAGCTGATTTCATCTCTCTCTTTCTCTATTTCCTCAGTGTGTTTATATATGCATACATATATGCCTGCATCTTGTTTCCACATTCAAGACTAGGATCTTGGTGTGGATGAGTGCCTGAAGGAAGCATGTCCAAAGGTGCTCTTTGTCCCTTAGAAAGAGCTCACTGGTTCTCCTTTGGTCTTTTTGTACTGCTGTTATAAAAATCTTTTTCGTGCAATATGTCCTGATCATGGTCTCTCTTCCCTGACCTCCTGGCCCACCCACCCAACTTCGTATCCTTTCTCACCCTTTAGAAAACAAATAGGTAAACAACAATAATAACAATACACAAGAAACACACAGAGAAATGCACACACACACACACACACACAAATCTATAAAAACACAAATCAGAGACTATAATACATAAACAAAAGCCTATTAAGAGAAAATAAAAAATAAAGCAATATTAAATGGATGCTACAATAATACCATAGTTTTTTTTGTGTTCACCAACTACTCTTAAACATTTCCCTACCCTTAAGTGTGCTTAATGAACCCAGTGAGATTCCATTGGAGAGAAATAAGTTTTCTTTTCCAACCTGATGTCAGTTGGAGAGAGCTTCTTGGTTGTAGGGATGGAAACCAATGACCGCTATCCCCTGTCAGTCCTGAAACCTCATCTGGTTTGAACTTGCATAGGCCCTTGCATACAGCAACAATCTTTGTGCGTTAATATGTGCACCAGTCCTGTTCTGCTTGGAAGATGTTGTTTTGATCGAGACTTCCATGCCCTTTGGGTTTTATAATTTTTCTGTCTCCTTTTCTGCAAAACTTCCAGAGATTTCTCTGTGTGTGTGTGTGGGGGGGGGGGTGTTAATGAAGATATCCCGTTTTGCATAACTGTTCTAAAATCTCCTAGTCTTTGCTCGTTGTCCAGTTGTGAGTCTCTGTTTCAGTTCCTGTCTACTGAAAACGGAAGTTTCTCTGATGATGGCTGGTTGAGGCACTGATCTATGGGTATATCAGGATGTCATTAGGAGTCGTTTTATTGCTATGTTCCTTCAGCAGAGCAATAGTATTTGGGTTTTCCCTAGGCTTATTACATCTCCAGTCTCATGTTCTTGGCCACCTGAGTATCGGCTGTGGATTTCATCTCCTGGACTGGACCTTAAATCCTATCAGAGAGTGGTTGGTTATTCTAATGACCTTTGTGCCACTTACTGCACCAGCATTATCATGCAAGAAGCTTACCATTGTTGATTCCAGGATTCGTGGCTGGTTGTGGTTACCCCTCTCCTCTGGTAGCACGCAGTGTACCTTTGATAATAGTGAACAGTCAACACTAGCCAATGGGGTTAAAGACTCTATTTAGGCACTATCTCACCTATTCAGTGTTCAATAACATATGTGTGTCATCACCAATAGGGCCTTATCATCAGTTTTTGTAAAGCAACCAGTAGCCTTGACAACAGCTTGAGATGTTTGGTGGTTTCTGAGGGACCCCGTAGGCCACGACTCCACAAGATGTGACTCGATTCTGATACTGGACGTTTCACTTAATGGCTAAAGCTATTATTTGTTTGCCCCATTTACATCTTTGTCATATATGCATATATTTTAAGAAGCTTCTACAGTACTGGGTTCCCACATGTCCCTACAAATGACCCTCATTCTTTGCTTCCCCTTCCTGTGTTCCATCCCTTACCCCCATTCTTCCACTCCTTCCCAGTGTAATCCTTTTGCCCCAATTTCCCCTATCTCTACATGTTGTATTTCCCTTTAACTAATCCTTATATGGGCTATACCAGGCCTATGAAAAGCTAACTTCCCTCTCTTACTGCTATCCTCGATCCACTTTGGTATGGAGGAGTGAGTGGCTGGCAAAAGTATGTACAGGAAGGGTGCAAATCATTTCTGTTTTTCTCTTGAGTACAAATAATATATATATATATTTGCAAGCTGTCTTTGGACATTTGCCTAGTGACTTCCTTCCTTTCCTTGGGGCCTGTGAGGAAATGCTCTCAGCTTTTCTGTATAGCTTTTGTATTTTAGCTCAAATTATAAGCAGCATGCCACAGTGTAAAGCTGAAGGTTTACGAAGCTGTATCATGTTTTGTAAATAAAATCTCTATCAATTACTTTAATATAGTACATGAAAGTAAAAACTGTGATTCCTGTGGATATCTTATATATAAAAGGTGTTCCGATCATAAATTCAATTACTCAGGCCAACATAGTTCTGCGGGGAAAGACTCTTGTTGCCAATTCTGATAATCTGAATTCACTGCTAAGGACCCACATGCTGCATGTAAAGAACCAATGCTTAACCTCTTACCTTCATACATTCACAGAGCGCATGCCACACACCCAATACAAATGTGGCCTGACTGACTTTCTAAGCCAGAGCTATTAACCTGGCCATATGCACTGACGTCTATAGCCCATGTTACCACTGACGGCCATGTAGATATATGGAATCTGTGTTGCAGCCTGAAGCCACACTGGTGTCCATAGGCACTGCTGCCACCTGAGACCATAACGATATGAGTGACCTGCCACCTGAGGCCATGGTGATGTCTGAATTTATGCTGCCACTGATGGCCTACTACACCTGGGGTCTGTGTTGATGTCCGTGGCAGCCTGTTTTACCACTGAAGACCATGTGGGTGGATGTCTGTGATCTGCAGTGCCTCCTGAAGCCATGTTGATGTCCATAGGCTATACTGCCTGCCACTGGGTACCATGCTGATCTGAGTGGCCTGGGCTGTGGTTATGTTGATGTCTGAGGTTTGGCCTTCTCCTATGGGCCTTGTCTAGGTCTGTGGTCCTACTGAAGCTGGGGTTTGTGTTCATGATATGTGTTATAGACAGGAAGCATATGGAGACCTGTGAATCTTGCTCCCTCTGGCTGGGAAGAGCAAGGAAGCTAAGTTGGTTGGGATATTGATGACTGCAGGTGCACAGCTGGGAGGAGATAAATACCTTCTATGACAACCCCCACCACCTTTCTCACAAAAAGGTAAAAACCCTGACATGAAGCCACCAAGGAGAACTCTTTACAAGTATGGTGCGGTGCTGAAGATCTCCACAATTGATGGCTTCTGTTGTTGGCATGGAAGGGGAAAGATTCAGTTCTATTTAAGGGACAGTCACTGAGAGTTTGACCATGCTCCTGTGAGTGAATAGACAACAGAAGTTAACCATTTTTTTTCTGTTTCTCTAATTCTTATTTATATTTTTACATTATTTATATTTTTACATTTGTGGGGGCGGGGTGCGTGTTTACAAGGGTGAGGGACAACACGCAAGGATTGGAAAATGAGTGTTATTTGATGTGTATAATGTGAAATTCCCAGAGAATTAATAAGAATGTTATGTTTAAAAAGATAAATAAATGTAATAAAAATAATGATCAGAATTTACTAATGCATAAAACACTTAACTATATTTTACTAAAATAAGTTTATTTCATATTATAATATATTTTATTAAATTTTATACTGTATTATACTTAACCCCTACTTCTCCCTATTAGTCCATTCAGATCCATCTCATTTTTCCCCATCCATTCCCAACTTCATGGGTTTTTTTTTGTTGGTTTGTTTATTTGTTTATAATAACTAACAACATCTAATTTGTGCTGCCCCATACTCATGAGTGTGGGGCCATTCCTTGGAGTGCAGTTGGCCAACCAGTGTCATGTGTTTAAAAACCAACCAAACAAACAAACAAACAACAACAAAGACACACACAAACACACACACACACACACACACACACACACACACACACACACACACACACACCCTTTACACCCTCCCTCAGAAGTCATCAACTGCCAATAGCCCCTCAGTTCTGGATGTGTGATCATAACACCCTTTGGACTCTACGCTAGATCTTGTTCATGTCTTCTGCACGCACATACACACCTGCTCTGAGTCCATGAGTATAATGTTCCTTTTCCATCATGAAGAAAATGTTTTACTCTGGTCCTTCTTGACCTCTAGGTCTTTCAAACATTCTGGCCCCCTCTTTGCCAATAGTCTCTGAACATTTATCATATAGATGTAAGGTTTGTAACTGAACACTTTTTTGAACATTATTCTCTGAACCCTGATCCTTTGAAAACACACAGCGATTCAAAAGAAATAATTATTTTTCTCAAGCATGTGTTTGCTAATTATGGAAATCACACGTCTCAGAAGCACGGAACCTGTTTTCATTGTGCTGTTTTGCTTTTTGTTATTCCTTGGGTTAATTAAATTTTATAATCCAGAATTTAGGAATTATCAAACTGTGGCACACATGCTGGAATCCTGCAGCACATTTTTAAAACACATTTGTTTAATCTCACAATGTTAAGATGAGGCTGGCACATTTTATTATGGAGTCAAGTTTTCAGTTAGCAATTTTTACTCTAATAGACTTCTAAGTTTTTATTTTTCCTTACTGTAAGCTATATTTTCATGTTGTGGTATCAACTAATGTAGTCACCAGATAATGTCTTAAAGTATAATCTGACAAGATACATTGAAGCCAGCAGTGACAGCTAGGAGGATGTGACATGCAATTAAATTATATCTGACAAAATATCCATAGCTTCCCTACATCCAAGAATGGTTGGAAAACTTTTTCTATGTTTTATTAGTCACCTGTATGAAAGGGAGGTCACTGACTCTTTTTGATCAATGTGATCCCATGAACTTTCCTTCTGCCTTGACATACATGTTTTCTGAGGTGTGTTAAAAATTTCTTGCCAGTGATATACTTGGTCATTATGTTTATTAATCTATAGAATTCAGTTTACTGTTGTACTGAATTCACTTTTTGGTTTTTAAAAATAAGATTCATACTTGTTAGTGCTTCATCCTCAAAGGATGTTTTATACTTTCTTCAAGTCCCACAGGGTGATTTGAATATGTAATGTTACATTTCCATTAGGTTGATGCAGGAAGGAATGAGAAGACATTTATCTGTTCATGCAATCGATGGAAAGATATTTAAAGAAGTGGAATAAAATTAGTGTATAGTGAACATGATTCCTTGATACTAGATGTGACACCATGTAGTTAGAAACAAATTTCTTTATAAAACCAGTTCTTGCACAATAATGAAAACATTTTAAAAAGCATATAGAGATCCTGCAAGAAGGTAAAAGGATGAATTATTGAACATACTGCAGCTTCTTGATAAAAATTTTATGATCACTCTATGGTGTTCACCTCAGCTTTTTAGTAGTGTGGAAACAAGAGCCCCAAATTATCAAGATGTAAATGAGTTCCCTCTTCTTGTCTCATTTAGGCAACATTTTCTAGGATAGACACAGATATCCCCCAAAGTTCCAACTTTCTAGGTTTTGGTTCTTCTCTCAGAATTCCTGGACCCCATGATATTTAACAGCCCTCTACTTTGTAGAGAAGTGACTTGAGTATACAAAGGATATAAAGATTCTTTAAAATAATATAAATGAATCGCAAGTACCGAGGAGGAGACAGTGACTCTGAGCACTGAGTACATAGCCAGCGAGGAAATGGTTGCAGGTACAGAACTTAGACAGCCATCACGAGGGGGAGCCAACAAACGGTGAACTGTCTCACCAACGCCTCCATCCATTACACTATCAGAGCTGGCTGGCAAATAAGAAAACATCATACCCACTCCTTTATTCCCACCACTTATTAGTTCAGATACAGAAAGAGGGTAAGGAGGGGGAACGTATGCCTTTTGGGAAATTTCAAATGTAGGCAATACAGGATACAAATCTGATTTCAATGTTGTGCCAAGTGCCTGTCTTTAGGCTTGGCAAACGCTAGTCGCAAGAATGCCCCTTATACATTTATATAATTCCAGGGGGGACTTTTTCCTCTGACGTCATAAGAAGACTATTCCCACACTGCCACTGTAGCTGAGTCACGCTCGCCCTCCTTCTATGGCGGCTTAAGCCATACCACTTGGAGCAGGAAGTATTAAACTCCAACTGGATCAAAGCTGGCCAATGGCGTAGAAGCTGCATTCTGTGGCCAGAAACAAGCTAGAGTGGGTTTTCCTGAGGCACTACAGACGAAAACGGAACCTAGGCAGCACAGCCAGGGAAAGCAGGGCTTTGGTCACACTATTATCGCTTCCTCTTGGTCATTGCACCTCTTTTAAAGCCTGCTGTTTTTCTGAGTAAGGCTGCAGTAGAGATGAATACATTGAGAAGTAGAAGAGAGTTGCATAGCTGAGTGAAATGTCTTTCACAAAGATGATTCTCGATAAAGAATGTTGTAGCAGCCACTGTTTCTCCTTTACCTACTCTGAGATCTTGTTCTCTTGTTCGTTACGTGAAACGGCACATGTTAATTTCATTTCTGTAATTGTGATGAATTGATTGGTCACAAAAGCACCCGGAGCTGCATTTAGACTCCCACCTCATTCAAGGAATTGTATAAAGTGACATTGCTCACAGTGCAGAAATCACATAAAACAAGCAGTGTTAAAGCAAATTATGTCTAACCTATTATCTGGTAGATTTTTTTTTTCAGCCATGAAAGCTTCAGTCTTGCAATGTGGTCCTAAGCTAAATTTTAAAAGGCATGTAGGCTGTATATGCAATTGTTTGAAGAAAAAACAAACTGCTCTGACTTACATGTAATTAAAACTTTGTTTTATAATGAAAATATAAAGCTGTTGACCTTGTAAAATGTCTATTGAGATTTCATACTGTTTTCTAAGACTTTCTAAGAAGAATGGATGATAGTTCTCTGTTAAGACTCAAAGGAGAGTGAGTTACCCTTGATTCTAGAAGTTTCTGCCTTCAAAGAGCAAGGGATTCTTTGTCTTTTTGTGAAGGAGATAACGTCCAAGCACAGGCAATGTAAACTTATATAATGCTCACTACATAAGGGGCATTTTAAAAATTGGTTTTGTTCACTTTTTCATTTACTTACTACGCAGGGACACAACGTAATTTTCTTCCTTGAAAAATTCAGTAATTAACAATTTGCAGACACTGTTTAGTGTCCTCATTTTCCGTCTCTCAAAACAGCTCAGTTAAAATGGTTATGGGATGTACCTAACCATCCAAGTTTCCCCGAGATGGTTCTTGTTTCCCAGTGCAATTAGTTGTGGCTTTCCTTTCAGAATATTATTATTGTGGTTTGACAGTAATGTGTTCAGCTCCCCAGGTACAAAATGCGCATTAAACTCAACTATGCTACGAACCAAGTTGGGTCTTTCTCTCTGAAAACCTGAGGTTAGTATTGTCCTTGCCAGTTTTTTTTTTCTTCCTACACTCACAGTCATTCCAGCACCTTCTGTATTTTGACAGCCTTGGGACGCTTAAGACTCCTGAAGCAGAAGAAAACACAATAAAGTAGCTGAGCACTTTCTCCCCACTGATTGTATTCTTGGAAGTCATGTTTTTATTAAAATATATACTAGAAATGTTTCCCTTTTTTATTATTTTTATAATATTACCTTTGCAAAAAACAGTAAGCATCCTCCATGAGTAGTACCAAGGATGACACCAACTTGGTGCTCCGCAGAACTCATATAATTATGTCTCACATAGGGATGATGATCAGTTAGTTTGTCGATAGTGAAACTGATTCAGTACTTCCAAAGTACTACTTTAAAGCAACATAGAAACAGAGACTATCTAATAACTTCACAAAGATATATTAGTTTGAGAAAGTTTTGTTTTAGCACCATGTGTGTACTATATTGAGAATATTGATTTCTTTTTTTTTTTTAAATCCAGTTATGTTATGTGACTATGTTTTTGTTTTTTTTCCTTTTTTTCTCCTTTATTAATTTATTCTTGTTACATCTCAATGGTTATCCCATCCCTTGTATCCTCCCATTTTTCCCTCCCTCCCATTTTCCCCTTATTCCCCTCCCCTTATGACTGTTCCTGAGGGGGATTACCTCCCCTTGTATATGTTCATAGGGTATCAAGTCTCTTCTTGGTAACCTGCTGTCCTTCCTCTGAGTGCCACCAGGTCTCCCCCTCCAGAGGACATGGTCAAAGGTGAGGCACCAGAGTATGTGAGAAATTAATATCCCACTCTCCACTCCACTGTAGAGAGTGTTCTGTCCATTCTCTAGATCTGGGTAGGGGTTTAAGGTTTACCACCTGTATTGTCCTTGGCTGGTGCCTTAGTTTGAGCGGGACCCCTGGGCCCAAATCTGTCAATCATAATGTTCTACTTGTAGGCTTCTAGGACCCTCTGGATCCTTGGATATGAGGCGTGGTTGCTTCAGCTTATCCACAGGAGCTAACTATGATTTGTCTTGTGCTCTAAGAGGGGTGTGCTTTTTTTGACAGCTGCAGAAAGTTGACTTTTGGAACACTGGGGACCCTTGAGAGGGTGTAAATGCAAGAGCCGCCCTGAGGGCCTGTGGTGGTGGCTATGCCCCTGCTGCTGCTGCTGCTCCCAGCTGCTGCTTGTTCTGGCAGCTGGTTTTGCTGTTGGTGGATTGCTGAATTGCTGTATGTTGGATTGCTGGTTGCTAATACTCTGACAAAGAAGACTGGATTTTCTCCCAAGTAATTCAATACCCCTGAATTAGCAGGAAGCAGTCTAAAGAAAGCTCTATGTCATTTACCCTCTAATCTTTCGTGCATATCTAGCCTTGGGGGGGGGGGGTGGTTGAAAGGGATTGAGGTGGAGAAGGGTTGTGGAACTCAAATAAATTAGCCAAAATGCCCAGCTACAGTACATTGTACAGTATGTATGCATGTATGTATGTATGTATGTATGTATGTATGTATGTATAGGAGAGAATATAAGCAGTAAATGAATGGGTAGATAGATTGATTATAAAATGTTCTGCCAGAGTATGAAGCTACACAAAAATCTGGGTATAAAAGTCAGTGTGAGTTCAACGGCGTGTCCCACCAGAACATCCCACAATCTCCCTGGAGTCACCTCAGACGCAGATCCTTCCTCATTTCCCTTCGCACAATCAAAGCTCTTCTTCCATAGTCTCTGAAACTTCATAGGAGACACGAACCCAGAAGGATCCATCAAAGTAGCTTCCCAAGGGCGTGATCTACGAAAACTGGGAAATAAATGTTCACTGGGATTTTAAGCTCATGGCTCTGTGCTAACTTTTGGGTGGAATGGATAATGATCTAACTACGCTCACGTTTGGGACATATGACTAGACTTAAAGAAAACACATACTTTCTGTTGTGATATAAGGTGCACCTTTGTAGGCTTGTTTTTTGTGGGTAATGATGTTAAAATGTTATAAAATATTTATGTACAGAAGGAATAGAAAGAGATAAAAGGCAGGGGTAAGTTTTAACTATAGTGCAGTCTCATGCCAATGCCTCTTTTCACATAATATTTTATATAGATATTGATAAGCATTTTCTGTAGTGAGTGACTTAAGGGAAGTTAATATGTCTGTCACACAGTGCAGTCTTGCCTTTAAACTCTTTTTACTGCCTCAGACAGTATTTTAGCAACCCACCTTGGAGCTTACTGCAAGTGCTATCTTTCCACAACCTACAGATGATTGCCGAGCCACCTCAATTTAAAAACTATTTTTTTTCTGCTGGCCACAGTGCCACATGCCTGTAATCCCAGCCCTCGTGGAGGCAGAGGCAGCCGGATCTCTGTGAGTTTGAGGCCAGCCTAGTCTACCAAGCGGGCTACACATAGAAAGCCTGTCTTGAAGAAACCAAAACCAAAACCAAACCGAACCAAACCAAACCAAACCAAAAAAAAAAAACCCTACTGTTTCTACATTGTGATGCTTTGCTTAGAATTATTATTTACATTGTATCATTATCCCAACAATTACACACATTTTCCTTACTCATTTTATTTTTAAATGTAATTTCACACCCCAATCTCAGCCCCCCCTTTCTGCCCATTTCCCTCATTCCACTTACCCCTTCTTCTCTGAGAAAGGGAAGCCCCCCCCACCCCACCCCATGGAGCCCTGACATATCAAGTTGCTGCAGGACTAAGTTTATCATCTCCTACTGAGATCTGGCAAAGTGGTCCAATTAGGGGAACAGTATCCTCAGGAATAACCCTTACTCTAGTTGTTGGGGGTCCTCACATGAAGACCAAATTGCTACATATATGGGAAGGGATGGCTAATGAGATGATCATGTGGGTTTTTTTTTTTTCTTTCAGTTTGTTTATCTGGTGGTTGAGGGATTTGTGTATATTGTACCACCCCTGCATCCTGACATGAAGCCCACTTGCTCAAAGGTGACAATTGTTTTGGTGTGTTCTTGGATTCAGTATGTTTGTTTTTTATTTAAATAATTAATTCAGATTACATCTCAATTGTTATCGCCTCACTTGTATCTTCCTGTTCCCGGTCCCTCCCTTTTTCATCCTATTCCTCTTCCCTAGGTCTGTGACAGAAGGGAACCGATTCCATCACCATATGCTCACAGCCTATCAGGTCTCATGCTGGTAGCCTGCTTACACTTCCTCCTTTATTGAGTAGTTTTTGATCAATATTCATGAAGGAAATTAGTCTGAAAATCTCTTTCTTTGTTGGGTTTTTGTGTGGTTTAGGTATTAGGGTGACTATGGCTTCCTAGAATGAGCTTCAAGTGTTCCTTATGTTTCTATTGTGTGGAATCATTTGAGGAGTATTGGTACTAGCTCTTTTTTTGAGGATTGGTAGAATTTTGCACTGAAACAATCTGGCTCTGGGCTATTTCTGGTTGGGAGGTTTTTAGTAACTGCTTCTATTTCTTTAGAGGTTATAGGACTATTTAGATTGTTTACTTGATTTTGATTTAACTTAGGTGAATGGAATCTATGAAGAACATTGTCTATTTCATTTATGTTTTTTAATTCTGTGGAGTGCAGCCTTTTGATGTAAGACTTAATGATTCTTTAGATTTCCTCAGTATCTACTCTTATGCCCCTTTTTATTTCTGATATTTAAAATTTAGGTATTATCTCTCTGTATTTTTGCTAGTTTGGCTAAAGGTTTGTTTATCTTGTTGATTTTCTCAAAGAACTAGCTTTTAGTTTTGTTGATTCTTTGTATTGTTCTCTTTGTTTCTAATTAATTGATTTCATCCCCGTATTTGATTATTTCCTGCTATCTACTTCTCTTCTGTGTGTGTCTGCTTCTTTTTCTTCTAGAGCTTTCAGACATGCTGTTAAGTTCCTAGTATGAGATCACTCCAATTTCTTTATGAAAGCACTTAATAATATAAACTTTCCTTTTAGCACTACTTTCCTGTGTCCCATAAGGTTAGGTATGTTGTACCTTCATTTTCACTGAATTCTAGAAAGTCTTTAATTTCTTTATTTCTTCCCTGTCCCAGTGGTCATTGAATAGAGAGTTGTTCAGTTTCTATGAATTTATATACTTTCTATTGTTTCTGTTGTTACCGAAGTCAAACTTTAATCCATGGTGGTCTAATAAGATACAAGTGGTTATTTCAATCTTCTTTTTTCTGTTGAGGCTTGCTTTGTGACTGACTATACAGTCAATTTTGGAGAATGTTATGTGAGGTGCTGAGGTATATTCTTTTGTAAATGTTCTGTAGATCTCCATTAGGTCAATTTGATTCCTAACATAGGGTAGTTTCATTATTTCTCTGTTTAGTTTGTTTCAATGGCCTGTCAAGTGGTGAGAATTGGGTATTTAAGCCTCCCACTATTAATGTGTGGGGTTCACTTGGGATTTAAGCTTTAGTATTTTTTTCTCCTTTATTAATTTATTCTTGTTACATCTCAATGGTTATCCCATCCCTTGTATCCTCCCATTCTTCCCTCCCTCCCATTTTCCCCTTATTCCCCTCCCCTATGACTGTTCCTGAGGGGGATTACCTCCCCCTGTATATGCTCATAGGGTATCAAGTCTCTTCTTGGTAACCTGCTGTCCTTCCTCTGAGTGCCACCAGGTCTCCCCCTCCAGGGGACATGGTCAATTTTTTTTTTTTTATAAATGTGGGTGCCTTTGCATTTGGGGCATAGATGTTCAGAATTGAGGCATCATCATCTTGGTGGATTTTCCCTTTGATGAGTATGCAGTGTCCTTCCCCTTATTTTTGAATACTTTTGGTTTAAAATCTATTTTATTAGATATTAGAATGGCTACTGGAGCTTGCTTCTGGGGTCCATTTGCTTGGAAAACCTTTTTCTAACCCTTTACTCTGAGATAATGTCTATCTTTGTTGCTGAAGTGTGTGTCTTATACACATCAGAATGATGCTTATGCATCTATTCCGTTAGCCTGTGCCTTTTTATTGGGAAATTGAGTTCAAAGATGTTGAGAGATATTAATCACCAATGATTCATGTTATTTTAATGTTAATGATGGTAGTGTGTGTGTGTGTGTGTGTGTATGACAGAGAGGGGGAGAGAGGGAGAGAGAGGGAGAGAGAGAGAGAAAGAGAGAGAGAGAGAGAGAGAGAGAGAGAGAGAGAGAGAGAGAGAGAGAGAGGCAGACTTTGTGCCTAGCATGGGCTTTTGAAACCTCAAAACTCAACCCCAAAGACACATTTCCTCAGGAAGGACACACCTACTCCAAGAAGCCCACACCTAATAATCTTTATATTCCTTCTCATATATACTACTATTACAAGATGATTAAGTATTCAAATATATGAGCCTATAATGACCACTGTTATTCATACTTCCATAGTCTTCAACACATTAAACCCTTTTCCTGAAGTAGAGAGCAGTTATTATGGGTTTACAATAGTGCTCCGGGAAGGCTGGCTCGACAGGAAAACCAAAAAAATAAAAATAAACTGAGGAACAAGCCCATGGTTTCTGATTCAGCATGTTATTCATTGTACACGTGCTTTTTTAAAAACGTATTAATTTTGCAGAGAAGCATGACACTGTAGTGTAAATCTTATCTCACACACTTGGAGATAACATTTAAGGTAGCTGCCGTGCAGTAATTGTTGTCTGAAGTGACGTCATGCATGCAGCCCAGTTCCTTCATATCCAGGGCTGTGTCCATGCTGTAGAGGATGACGGAGGTCACTGCTGTGGTTCCTAAACAGCTTCCCGCTTAGGGCTTGCAGTCCAATTATTCTAATCTCTGTATGTTGTGCCTCCATGCTTTCCCCCCAGTGGACATGTGCTTTGTCATCCCATCCTCTTATGACAAAGACCCAGTCAAACCTCACCCCAGATATCCCTTTCTTATAAAGTTTCATGATCTTGCGTCTAACCCATCTTCCTTCTTCAGCTTTATATTTTATGTAGTTTCAGAACTATCTGCTTCTACTGATGATACAATCTAATTAACTTTATATTTTAGTATTAGGATGTGTTTCATAAAGATAGGAAGGTAAAGAGCCTTATGTACATATTCATGTGTTAGAGGGAAGACACACTGTAGGTAATCAGTAATTATTCGTGAAGTGAGATAAATCACCTTTCACATGATTTTTATTATTAAAAATACATCATCCAGAATATTGGTTCTGTCTCCCAACCTAACTCCTTACTCTGTTTTAAAAAAAAAGTGGGAGTTGCACAAATAAGAGGGATTTTGTTTATATTCAATCCAGTGATGCTCTCTTCATTCACTTCAATAGTACATATCCAGAAACATGAATAATATTGTGAAAAGTTATCATTGTGACAATATAGCCCTATTCTCTTGCTCGAAGGTCCAAGAGAGGAAGATAAGCACTGAATATAGATACCCATGATTTCTTTATAATAACTAAACCTTTAGTTTTCTGAATGACCCAGAGAAATTTCAGTGCTAGTTTGAGCAAATACTTCAAGATTTGCTCTCTATTTGCAATCAAAACTGTTTTAACATTTTTATTTAGAGTTTAATCCTTTACGTAGGATTTTATGGCCCAATTCATAGTTTTGCAGCTGAAAGAACTATTAAAATGCAGGTTAACGGTTTTGTGAATTGTGTCCTCCTCCTCTCTCTTTTTAATGTGTATTTTGTCCTTTTCTTACCATCGCTTTGTTGGCCCCTCCATCCCTTTCCCTGTCTTATTCCTTTCTTTGCTCTTTTCCCTGCTTTTTTCCCCTGTGTCCTTTCCATTCCTTTCAGTCTTGTCCTTTTTTCCACCAAGCTTTTCCTTCTCTCCCCCTTTTCCTCACCCCCTACTTCCCTGCACCTTTCTGCTCCATCTCTCTATCTCTCTTCTGTCTTCATCTTCCTTCTTCTCTTACCTCCTACTCTTATTTTTAAAGCTTTCTGTTTCCATTGTTCATCCTGTCTACGAATTTGAAAGCATTCTGGCCTTTTTACTCCTTTACTCCCTTTACCACCATATTTCATCATTGCACTGAACAAGAGGAAGGCAAAAATCAATAAGCTACAGTTCTTATCCTCAGGGCACTATGAGTCTTATGAGGCAGATAGACAAAAAAACCAAACAACAACAACAACCAAGCTGTTGCCTTATGTGTTAAGGTGTGAAAGTAGATGTATCTCAAGACACTGTGAGAACGCAGAATATCAAACAAAAATCCTTGTAAAGTGGAGAGTCCCTTAAGAGGTCAAAGGCAAGAACAGAGCTGCTGAGGCTTTCTCCGTAAGGTCTTTCCAGGGAGCTTGTTTTCTTCCGGGGCATTTACTCACCCAGGCTTGATAACTAACTAAACAAGGTGATGACCGTGTGTGCTGTCATTGATTTAGATCTGAAAGCCAAAAATCAGAAAAATCGTGCGACTCTCCAGAGTCATGTGTTAGAATATAAAATTTTTCTTGACTTAAATAATGTTGGTGTTGGTATTGTTAGAGTTATTTGCAATTTTGAAGAACTTCATGCTATTTTGTATTTGGTATTTTGGAGGACAAAACCTAAATGCATAAGAACTAAATTGGTGGCAGAAACTCTGTTAATAGTGTCCACAAGCACCTTGATGTTTATTTGAAATGGGCATTGCAACTTGAACCATGGAAAAGCATTGACCCTTGACTTCAGCTCTCTATCACTTTAATGAATATCAGAGATAATCAATGTCTAAGATAAAGCTTATTTTGGACTCATTTTTAGAAAATTTCCCTAATGTCTAGTTAACTTCATTGCTTTAAGTCTGCCATAGCACACCATGATGGGAGTGTGTGGAAGAAATGACCTGCTCACCTCATAGCTGTAAGGAGAAGAGGGAAAAAGTATGGAGTGGATTCTACTCCTTGAAGGAGTATCTTACCTAAAGTTCTCTTTCAAGTTCTCACATCTTAAAAGTCTTGCCAGTCTTTATTACAAGGTTTTAGTGACATCAAAGATGCAAAATTACAGGAATTACAAAGTGATTTTATAGCAGCATTAAGATGCTGAACTCAGCTGCTCTTGAGCCAGCAACTCATGGAAAACAAAAAATAGTTGTAAACCTTGGTTAGATGCCAATTATGGTTTCTACATGTCAAATAGGTGAATGTGGATGGCAGGTGCTATAGACCAAAGATTCTCATTTAAACAGACTTCACTTTTTGCGTGATCCTGATGGGTGGATCAACAGCGGATTCTTATGAAGGCAGCCATAGGCGTTTAAGATGCAGCACAGAGTTCAAAAACCTTTTTCTGTCATTTGCTTGATCTTGGGTAAATGACTCACATCTTGAAACCTTAAGTTATTCATATTTTTAACTGGAGGAGTCATAAAAATTTAAATAATTGTAAAATTTGGGCTGTCAATCACAAGTGCCCTACACATGGTAGGTACTTTTTCTATATTTGCTTCCTCTGAATACAAAATATCCCTGAAGTTTCAAATAATAAAGAAGAGGTGGAAGAACACTATTGGCTATCTTCTAAGCCCTTACCATCACCACAGTTGGCAGGCTTTTCAGTCAAACTCAAGGTTAAATTTGTGTTTTGTTTTTGTTTTTTCCAAAAAGCCGGCATTGCCCTTGGCATGTCTTTGCATGTCCTGTTTTGATATTGGGGCATGCCAGAGTCCAAGTCTTTTCTCACTGTTGCTGATGAATCTCTAACACTGTATTGTAGAACCCTGGTTTTTTTGTTTTGTTTTGTTTTGTTTTTGGAAAGCTTATGAGTACAGTGGTTTGAGTATGTTTTTACTCTAATCCTCTAGTCTCTAAATCAAGATGTCTCTCTTTTCATTCCTAGTCTTATGGATCTGTGAAGGTAGTGAAATGATAAACAGAGAGTCGAGGTGAGATCTCAGTGAAGTGCATTTTGTAGCTCAACTAAATACGGTTAGAATATAAGCCAGTTGACCAGCTGCATTGTCTTGAGAGGATAGTTTGTTGTTGTCGTCATCGTTGTTGTTTTGTTTTGTTTACACAGGAGGCAATGACTGTGGATGGATGCCAAAACTTTACCTACAGTTCCTCTAGCTTTACTTTTGTTTCTTTCTATTCTTCTAGGCCATGCCTTATTTCTTTTCTTGATCTTGTCTCGCGGCATAACCTTAAATGGCATTGGGACTCTCTCAAATGTGCAGACGGTATCCCATTACAGCTTTGGGAACCAGCAGGTGGAGTATCAGAATAATGAGTCGTTACATAACTGTGCAGCATTTGCTGTTCCCAGCAGCTCTGTTCCTTGCTAAGGCAGTGTGGGGAGCAATTACTGCTACCATATAAAGTCTGAAAGCCTTAATCATCTCAGAAAAAAAAAACAATTTCAGTATGCTCATTAGAACCAAAGTTCTTCTTCTCTGAGGGGGGAGCTTCTGAAATGGGAGCAGTGAAGCAGAATTGGACATAGGTAGGGAAACCAGAAGTAGGAAGACACAAGAAAAATACTCTTGGTATTAAGCATCGTTAATAGGAAGCAAGCCTCTTTGGGCCTAGGATGGTATGTATGGTCTTCCTTAGAGAAAGCCACTTGGCTGTAACTTTCTTTCTGTGTCAGTAACAAAGTGGTAAAGAGCCCATCAGGGAGTGCACATCAAAGTTGACAAAACTTTTGGGGTTTTCTGGTGGGCGTCATGGAATTGAAGCAGAGGGGTTTTGGTTTGTTTGTTTGTTCATTTGCTTTGTTCTTTTGGTTCCTGTTTTGTTTTCATTCTTGATCATGCGAAGGTGAGATGTGGTCAGGCTAGGTGTGGCTAGACTCTAGGATTACATAATTCTGGAATAACTTCTGGTAATTTAAAGATTACTGAGAAAAAGAAAAATAAATATACAGTCTATCTTCCCTCCCCACTCTCTTCTACATTTTATTTTTTCTTGGTTTTGTTGGTGGTGGTGGTGATGGAGAATTTGGTTTTTGATTTTTTTTGTTTTTGTTTTTGTTTTTGTTTGTTTCTGTTTCTGTTTTTGTTTTTGTTTTACTAGCAGTGTCATAAGTATAAGCTTCAGCCAACTATGCCTCCAAATACATATAAACACACACACACACACACACACACACACACAGTGGGTCATAAGCTTCTCTGCTAGGTTGGACAAGGCAATAGACTTGAGGCTTCATATCACAAATATGCGTTGCTATAAGGTGTTAACACACAAACACACAACAAATGACTGCATAAATCTTTCTGTAGGTTCCTTTACTTCCTCATATATTCCTACAATTGAGGAACTAAGACCAAAGTAGTTTCCTGAAATGTGTAGTCTTCCATCAAGTCTAGGGCCTTCCAATTTAGGAAAAATAAACACTCTGACGGGCCCATGGTGTAGCTTAACATACACAATACAGTAAGATATCACCATGAGGCATTCACTCACATGTATTCCTTCTTAATATAAACAGAAATATTTGAATTCCAGGGAGAAATGCAAATGTGAAAAGATATGAAATTACAACCATGGGCTCCATGTTGTGGACTGAACAATCAAGTGAGCTTTTTTATATGATAGCTTATTCATCCTTCTGAAAGTGCTATGCCTTATTTGCATTGGATATCTTTACAGATAAAGATCTACAGGGCTACGCAATTTTTATTAAAATATATGATGGCTGGAAGGTAGATCTGGAGTGTGAATTCAAAGATCACTGGCATCTTCTGTTAGTGGGGACGATGAATAAAAAAGTGAAAGGGAACAGGCTAGTTAAAGATAAAGCCAGAACTGGAAAAAAAAATCAGACACTAGGCCTGACAGTAAGTGTTCGTTTCAGCCAATAATCAATTATTTTTATTTTACCACCTTTTGAGTCCTTTGAGAAAATGAATAAAAAATAAGCAAGTCCCAAGTTAGTGAGAAGAAGAAGGCTACATGTTCTTAGAAGAACTATGCCAATCATGTGTGTTTTTTTTTCTTCCCCTTCCTTTTAAACTGAGAAATTTCTCAAAGGGATTAACATTTTCATCCTGCTGGCATGACTCATAATACCTACAAAGCATTCCCTGCTTCCTTTTTTTTTGGCACAAGAATGATAAATTGGATAAGATTGGTGAAACTGAGCAGCCGTGCATGTGTGATGTGCTGCTGTCATGTCCTCAGATACGTTCTTGGGCTGTAAATCTCACATTCTGGTTGAGAGTCACTCATCTGTTGTACTGCAGGTGTGTCTGATGTTTGGCTCATTACTTCATTGTTGATGCTGATGCATCGTGCTTGTCCTCTTATTGGTGTCTTTTAATTACCTAGATTTTTTTGAGGTGCTTGAGATATTTGAAATATTTTCTTGTGTGTGTGTGTGTGTGTGTGTGTGTGTGTGTGTGTGTGTTATATGAACATGTTTGAGTGTGCGTGCCTATGTACTCACATATGGAGCCACAGGAAGACTCTGTCATTCTCTGCCTTCCTCTCTAGCGACAGGCTTTACCACTGACCCTAAAGCAAGGTTGGCAGCCAGTTAGTTCCAATGGTCCCCTATTTCTACCTTTCCAAGCAACAAAGCACCAGGCTTCCAGATATCTTACAGACACTCCAGACTTTACACTCGGGTGATGAGGAATGCACACTCAGATCCTTACACTTGTGGCATAACTCTTAGCCTTTGTGTTATTACTCCAGCCCTTTTTAATAACTTGCTAAGTATCATAGCATGAGGTATTAATCAACTATTAAAATTAATTTCAAAATTTATGAGTCATACATAGTACTACAAAATAAATCTGCCAGTTTAAAAGTGTAAATATTAGTGTCTTCCATGATTATTTTTATCTCTTCTTTGGCTTTTTTTTTTCAAACTATTCATTTAAAATGAACATATAAATTCTGAAATGTCTAGTATTTTCAAGGGATCATCTGGCTTGGAATTCATGGGAAATTGCATGAAATTCTGACTTTACTGTTTCAAATATGAAGTAAAACTTTTAAAGCCATAATCCTATCTTGGAATTATATTGATGCCATGTAAAAAGCGTAATTACAATTCTACCACCAACCGAACCTCTGTGCTAATGCTAAATTTAATTATATTCACTCACTTGAAGATAAACTTCTTTTAAAATCCATTCTATGTGAATGAGTGTTTGCATGCATGTAAACGTGTACACCATGTGCCTCCCCGGTGTCTGAGCTAGTCTGAAGGAGTGACAAATTCCTAGAACGAGAGATGTATAGACAGTTGTGAGCTGCCATTTAGATGCTGGAAACTGAACCTGGGTTATCTACAAGAGCATCTGCTGCTCTTAACAACTGACCCCACCCCTCTGGCACTGAGAATTAACATTTACCTTTATAACTACTGCTAAATTGTATTTTTAAAAAATCTTTTCAAGCTTTATCATGATCAAATCTAGAGGATAAATACAATTTTAACTCACATATAAACCTGGCGGTAACATTTCTCAAGGTAACTTCTTTAAAATAATATTTCAGGCCTCAGTGAGAAAGAGTTCAGACATGAATTAGCAATGTCTATGCTAAGTATGGGATGGTAGAGTTCATGCCAAGTACTTGTCACCCTTATGTTAATGCTAAGCATCGTCCAGCTTTGGCTAATCTCTCTGTTCTGTTCTACGTTGCATTAAAACACAAGGACCTTAGTTAGCTACTTAATACTGTTTTATTCCAGAGATGATAAACAATTCTCCATTGTTTTTATATTGCATGATAAAGCACTGACCAATATCAATTTGGGGGCTCATATATTTGATTTTGCAACTCCCATGTCACAATCCATCACTGAGAGAAGTCAGGACAGGAATTCAAGGCAGGAGCCTAAAGGCAGACACAGGAGTAGAATCCATGGGGAGATTTCTTCAGAGGGCTTCTTTAGCCTGCTTTTTTTTTCTTTTTTAAAAAAATTATTTATTTATTAATTCATTAATATTACATCTCAATTGTTATCCCATCTTTTCTATCCTCCCATTCCTCCCTCCCTCCCACTTTCACTCTATTCCCTTTCCCTATGACTGTGACTGAGGGAGACCTCCTCCCCCTGTATATGCTCATAGGGTATCAAGTCTCTTCTTGGTAGCCTGCTGTCCTTCCCCTGAGTGCCACCAGGCTTCCCCATCAAGGGGACGTGGTCAAATATGGGGCACCAGAGTTCATGTGAAAGTCAGTCCCCACTCTTCACTCATCTGTAGAGAATTACCTGTCCCTTGGCTAGATCTGGGTAGGGGTTCAATGTTTACTGCACATATTGTCCTTGGTTGGTGACATAGTTTGTGCAGAACCCCTGGGCCCAGATCTGCCCATCATAATGTTCCACTTGTAGGTTTCTAGGACTCTCTGGATCCTTCTATTTCCCCATTCTCCTATACTTCTCTCACCTAGAGTCCCAAAAGGATGTCCTCATATCTATCCCACTTTTCTGGTAGGTGAAGACTTTCATGGGACATGTCCCTTGGGCTAGTGTCTAGTTATAAGTGAGTATATACCATTTGAGTCTTTCTGCTTCTGGTTTAGCTCACTCATTATGATCATTTCTAGTTCAATCCATTTGTCCACAACTTTCAGAAATTCCTTGTTTTTAATAGCTGAGTAGTATTCTATAGTGTAAATGTTCCACAGTTTCTTTATCCATCCTTCTACTGAGGGACACTTAGGCTGTTTCCATGTTCTTAGCCTGCTGTCTTAAAGAGTCCAAGACCACTTCACCTGGGAATGACACCACCCACAGTGGATTTCCCTCTCACAGAAATCATCAATCAGACAGGTCATTCTGATGGAGACAATTCTTCAATGGATGCTCCTTCTTCCCAGATGACTGGTTTGTGTCGAGTTGATAACAAACACCTAACCAGTATGCATAAGCATCTTTTAGAAAGGAAGATAAAATTTAAAACAAAAAACAACTTGTTGGAAAGACTCATTAATTGCCTATGTATTATAGTAAATACAACCAGCATTTAACATTGCCAGCTCAACACTTCATTTTGATACCAAAATATCTGCCTGTCAAACAGACTGCCTAATAGCCATCTTGCTGCTATGAAAATATTTTCCTCCCTTTACTTCTCTCAGACTTTTGTTTAATATGGCACATGTAATTAATCATTGCTAATTGTTAATTTGAAATAATCAAAAGGGTATTCCACAAGATATAAGTATTATTTTCTTAGTGCAGTAAAATTCATTTTTCTAAGCACATGGACATGCTCTTTTAGCAATGACTAGGGAAATTATATTTTAAATTGGTTTCACTGAAAAATTTGATTATAGACATAATGAGAAAGAATAATATTAAATTCAGATTGTCTCAAATAGCTTTGACAATTATCAACCAATGCCTAATCTCATTTAATAAATTATCTACCCTCCAGATATTTTGATTCAAGTTATAGAAATCTCATAACATTAGATAAACACGTTTATAACTTGGTTGTGGAATGTTGATACGTATGCAAACATGAAATCCACCATGCATTTTATAATGCATCATGACCTCATTTCAGAAGATTTTCACAATTCCTGAAAAGCTCATGTGGAAATAAATATTTATTCTAACCAAAAAGAGAAACTTACATTTCTCCAATCACCAATAATGTTAAATACTTAAAACATTGTCTTCAAGTCTATTTACATGATCTATTACATTTATTGATTTAGATGTGTTGAACCATATCAGCATCCTTTGGACAAAGCCCATGTGATGTTGCATGTAACTTGTTAGCAATTTTCTCATTTATGCTCATAAGGGATATTGGTCTGTAGTTGTCTATTATGTTGAGTCTTTACCAGGGTTGGTACTGAAACAACACTGGCTTTGTGGATGGGTTTTGAAAGCTTTCATTTTATATCTATTTTGTGAAATAATTTGGGAAGCATTGGTTGTCTTTCCTTTAAAGGTCTGGTAGAATTCTTCTGTGAATATAATTGGATCTGGGATTTAGAAAAAAATTTAATTCAGAGATTTTTTTTTCACCACTTCAATCTCTTTGCTTGTTATAATTCTGTTTCCATTATTTTTATCTTGATTAGACTTAAGTGAGTCAGATGTATCTAAAAATTTATCCATTTTTTGTAGATCTTTTCCAGTTTACCAGAATGTGTCTTCTTTTTCTTAAATTTATTATATATGTATCTGTTTCACCTGCATGCAGAAGTCAAAGGAGAGCATCCGATTATGTAGAACTGAAGTTATAGATGATTGTGAGCCATGATGTGGGTGCTAGAAATCAAACCCGGGCCCTCTGGAAGAGCAGCCATGTTCATAAGCACTGATCCATCTCTCTAGCTCATGAAACAATGTTTTTAAAGTATGTCCTTATAATTTTCTGAACTTCTTTCATATCTGCTCCTCTGTTGTAATGTTCTTCTCTTTAACTTTAGCTTGGATTGTTTCTCTTTTAGTTAATTCAGCTTAGAACTTGTCAATTTTGTTTATCTTTTCAAAGAACCAACTAAGGATTCTTTGCATATTTTTTTCTGTTTTATTGTTGTTGTGTTGTTTTCACTAAGTTCTGCCTTAGTAGTAATTATTTTTTTCTTTTTTTATATATTTTATTAATTTATTCATATTACATCTCAATTGTTATCCCATTCCTCCCTATTCCCCTCCCCTATGACTGTGACTAAGGGAGACCTCCTCCCCCGTATATGCTCATAGGGTATCAAGTCTCTTCTTGGTAGCCTGCTATCCTTCCTCTGAGTGCTACCAGGCCTCCCCAATCCAGGGGACGTGGTCAAATATGGGGCACTGTAATTATTTTTTTTCTAGTCTACTGTTTTTGAGATTTATTTCTATTTTTTCCAAACCCTTAAAGTATATCATTAGGTTGGTTATTTGTGCTGTTTCTGTTCCTACTTGAGAGAGAATAGGTGCCTGCCTTTATTTGCATGTTCACTCTACCAGATTCTGATAGGTAGCTCCAATTCAGCGGTCACACGAACGGCTCCTTTTAAGTTAAATAAGTTACAATATCAAACCAAAAGCAATGAATGGCTCTTGGAAAGGAGCCGATAGGGATAAGAGACATTGGCAGATGTGAGTATAATAGCAAAGGGCATGGAGGAGTGAAGAATCAGAGTACGCTACATAAATATCTGAAACTGTCAAAAATTAATCAACGAAACAAAATGTTAAATGTCATGGTAATGAAATAGATGGAGAGTGGAGGTGTTAGATTCTCTAGAACATACCAGTTCACCAGCCATGGGTAGTGGGCAAGGCTTAAAATCCCAGGTAAGACTTCCTTTTTGAATGGGCCTCCATTCCAATTAGACAGCTGTTGGTTGAACACAAAGTGAAAATGCCTTTGGGATTATCTAGCCTGCTGATTATCTTGTGTTGGTAGACCCCCCTTCTCTCTCTTACACACACACACACACACACACACACACACACACACACACACACACTCACACACACACATTAAGAGTAAATGAATTTAAAAATAAAATAACAACAAAAAAAGGCAATCCATGTTATCTTAATTTATGTACATTAATGACATCCTGCCTTGATTTGGCTTATATAAAAGTGGAATTTTACCGGGACAGCCAAGGCTAACACAGAGAGACCCTGTCTTGAAAAAAAAAAGTGGAATTTCATAATTTACCAATTACTTTCACACACTCTTTACTTAGAAAATATAAGAGATAAAATTAAAAGTTAGTAATTTTTTTTTCAGGGAAAAGTAAAGACAGTCATCAAGAGGCCCATTGTCTACCTTTGGGAATTCAATTTTTTTTCTCTCTCTCCATATACTCAACACATTACTGAGCTGGGTTGAATTAAGGAAAACCTGGTTCAGTGCCCTGTAGGGTTAAACCTCAGGTATCTGGAAGAATGTTTTGTCTATGTTCTACTTAAATGCTTATAGTCTACACAGGAGGTGACACTTGGTGATTAATTTTTTTTTTAATCTGCATGAATAAACATTTTGCTCATCTTTACTGCTCGCCTAGGTGGCATTGTACTTCCCATCAGCTATAAGCACCTACATTCCTCTTACGGTACCATATATATTGTGGGATCCTGGTATTAAGGTCAATGTCTGGCATTTCCAGATAGCCTCTGAGCTCAGTATTAGACAATGAACTCTCATTCTCAGCACGGCTCCCTGACCAGCACTGCTAAGAAGTGTCACATAGCTCCCAGGAAGATAACAAGTCCGGTCCTTTCCTGATTAGAGACTCGTTCAGCAAGAACCTGGGCTTCCTGGAGATGCCTACCCTTTGCTAATAAGATGTCTTGGTGTCTTGGCTCTCAACCAATGACCTTTAGCTGTACCTGGAGTTCCTCCTCTGTCTATAGGATAATTAAGTGCTGTCTATAGGATAATTAAGTGCTGGGTTCCCCTTCTTACGTTAGGACTATGTGAATCAAGTATCCCTAGCACTTCTATCCCTACTCAATCAAACACATTCACCCTCAAAATCCCTCCCACTGCCCAACGTTTGTAATTCCCTATTTCACACTAAATAAAAGGGCTAGCATCATCTATTTGCCCACTGCCTTCTGAGATACATCATTTATTCAGGGGAAGAAAGGAATACCCTCGGCTCCCTGAAAGCTTCTGGAACTCTGCATTCTACACCCCCTCAGACATACGCGCGCGCGCACACGTACACGTACACACACACCACCTGAGGTCAGCTGCTCTGCCCTACTTCCCCTATTTATTCACTGCGTGTCAGTGAGGATCCTTTTAACTCTGCTGCACCCACTGTAGCACCTATCTGTGGGTGCAAACAGCTGGCCGTTTCCTAAGTAGCCATTTTTGTCTGCCCGGACAAAACCAGCCTCCGCCCTCTGCCTTGAGCAAGCTTCCGTTACCAAGCTGCTCACAAAGCAGCCACCAACCAGCCCAAGTCAGGCTGGGCAACCTTTGCTACCTGGCTTGAGTTCTGGAGCCCTGAACTCCCTTCATCCCCAGAGCTTCACCCTTTTGTGCCCAGACCATGCACTTCCTGTTTCATGCTGGAGGGGAACAGAGTTTTTCGTGAGAGTACTGACAGAGCCCAAGCTCCCGTTGGTCGGCAGCATATGCTGTGAACATTCATAGATGACTTCGTTTGTGCTTAATTATACTCCATGTAGAATACCGTCCCTGGAATTACCTCGGTCACCTCTGTTTACGCCTTGAGGCTTGTGGTGAATATCAAATTCCAAGCACAGCTCTCCTGCCTCCCGTATCCTGTGGTCGATGCGCGTTGTTCTCCCTTAGAGCTATGCACACAGCGCTCCTATCACACTATGTATCTTTATTGTGAGCATAACACTAACTTCCTTGACGATGGGGCCAGAGTTCCCTTTTCCTCTGAGTGCCCTGACTTAAAGAAAACGCATGGCAAAGGAATCGAATAAATATTTATTGAATTAAATTGATCGTTAGCTATAAAGCACACATTGCTGCAGAAAATTGTTTCAAGTTATTATAAAATTGCAGGCCCCAAGCACATGGAGTAAAGGCACATTTGTGGCCATTAGAGGAAACAGACGGATCTGTAAGTAGATAGCATACAGTTGCTGTCTTGTTACATTTCTCATTGCTTTAAAAGAGTAGATTGCTTAACAGTAGAAGGCAACATAATAGAGAAATGTTCCACTCTTTGCATCCCATTTGTGTTTTGGTAGTTGAAGATAAAGCACTGGAAAAATGGCAGTAATGATAATAAAACCATTGAGCCTAAAATGACTGGGGTGTATGATTGTAAATGCTGCAGGGCCTGTTTTTCCAATGATACAGCTAAAAAAAAAAAAACCAAAACTTTGATACGCTGCATATTTTATCTTGAAAGATTCTAAAGTTTCAAAACCATGATGAAGACTGAAGTGTGAAGGTTTTTGAACTTAGTGTCACAGAACCAAGCCAAAATACATGAACTTGAGAAGGGATCTCTTAGGGAAGAGGGGACAATGACAGTGTATGAAGGAAGAGCAGAAAACGAGAGAGTTGAAAGCAACATGTATTATATGCATGTTTGAAATCACCAAGAAGCACCTTTAATAAAATTATAATAAAAATTAAGATATATAATAAAAGAAATAGGGCATATTTTTATCATTTATCTGTATTTTACAGTACCTAACCTCAAATTTTAGCCAGTTTACAAACCGATATGTAGAAAGAAGATCAGAGAATACTTTTAAAATTGTCATATCTGCTGGAAGTGGTGGTGTGTGCCCGTAATCTCAGAACTGGGAGGAGGCAGAGGCAGGCAGATCTCTATGAGTTTAAGGCCAGCCTGGTCTATACAGCTAGTCCAGGACAGCCAAGGCTACACAGAAAAGAAAAAAACTGTCTTGAAAACAAACAAACAAACAAAATTGGGTGTGATGGCACATGCCTTTAACCCCAGCACTTGGGAGGCAGAGGCAGGTGGATCTCTGTGAGTCTGAGGCCAGCCTGGTCTACAAAGTGAGTCCAGGACAGCCAAGGCTACATAGAAAAACCTTGTCTTGAAAAACCAAAAACAAACAAACAAAATAAACAAACAAACAAAAAGAAAAACAAAAAAAAAAACCTGGCATATCTTCTTACTGTTTACACTTACATTTTTTATTCCTTGAAGTACTACTGTGGGATTTTAAAATATGCTATGGTCCCTTTATAGCTGTGGGTTAAATTGTTCAATGGTATATATTGCAACTACTCTCTACAAAGGCATGCTGTTTCTTCACGTATAATGTATAGCATGGTGCATGTCAAGTGGTTTTTTTTTTATACTGATAATAATAAATTCACATTTATCCAAAGTGCAACAGCTTTAAGAAAGCAATTTTGTGGCTTAAGTGCGGCCATTGTGATAACTCATGTGTTCAAGGTCTTTGCCACTAAGCCCAGGATGAAATGAGTTCCACCCATAGCCCTACATGGTGGAAGCACAGAGGCACAAAACTCACTCCTGTAAGTTATGATGTCTGCGAGCCAACCTCTGCACTGTTAATATATACATATTAACACAGGACAAAACAATGACACGTTTTTGCCCACCTGTTTCCTTCCCTGCAAAGCAAAGGCAGCATAAAGTTTGGAAGTGGTGACCATTACACTCTGAAGTAGGTGATCAATGTCTGACCCCGCCGTATATGCCTTTGGGAAATGTCAGATATTAAAGTCTTACAGAGTTACAAAGTTGGGCATATACTGTATGATACTTCCCATGCCTACTTTTAAATTTTCATCAAATACAAAACCCTTACACTCACAGCTCATCTTTAGCAAATAAAAAAATAAAGCAATCTGGCCTTGTATAACATCAAAAATCATTGATTCCCTTTGGCCTGTCAGTTCTTCTTTTTAGTCTGTGACATGAAAGATGTTTTCTTAGATAAAAGATTTTATAATAATTATCAACAAAGACGAGGTGGCATCATGTTGTATGGTACTTTGTGTGTTAAGTAATTGCACTTTGTGAAATTGTATAGCTTGTTTAAACATTTTATGTGTTAATATGATTTCCAAATGCTGACTTCTAAAACGCTGGCTGTATGAAATTCTGTCACTTTGTTACCTCAACATCTATTGCGAATTAATGTACTAAGGAAATGTTTGTGGAAGGCATAAATGCTTCTTCATTTTGAACATATTTTAGTGGTTTTAACAGCTAAAAGTAATGGGAACCATCCACCATAAAATCAGTTTATCCCATACCTTTGTTATTTCTGATCTAATGACCTTATTATTTTTATTGCATTTAGCTTTTCTATGATGATATGCAAGACATCACATTTTGATATTCTGACCTTCTGTGGAAAGCAAGAAAATTGATTTTCTAACCTGAAATCTGAGACAACGATGGCAGCTAAGAAACATGCTTGGTGCTGTTATTTTCGTTGGTGTTAAACTTGTGCTTTTTTTTTTCTTAGTGGCAACTTAGGCAGTGGGGTAAATGCCTAATAAATTTGTATAAACCAATAGATCTGAGATACATCTAGAACACAGTTGACCTCTGTTATTATTATAGTTCTGAAACACTTATTTACATCAACACAGTCAGTTCAGTCCCTTTTCCCTAGAGGATGCTGTAGATTCACCACTTTGAAATATCAACACTACATTTTTTGTCTGTATTCTCTCTTATGGAATACCCATTAGTAAAGAACACACAATTCCTTTGAATATATTTATAAAAAAATGGAATAACCCAGTTGTTCAATAAAAAAGGACATAATATATTAGAGGTAGATGTATTATAGAAAATAAAAGATTTTTGCTTAACTGAAATATAATTGATTTATTCACTTGTTTTATGTATTGTGTGTGTGAGGAATATATACGTGTGAGCGTGAATGTGTGCCTGCGTGTGTATGGGTATATTTGTGTGTGTGTAGGTGTGTGTGTGTGTGTGTGTATGTGTGTGTGTGTGTGTGTGCGTGTGTGTGTGTGTATGTGTGTGTGTGTGTGTGTGTACACTGACCTGTCTGTGTACATGCTAGAAGTCAAATTGGGATATCTTACTTTATTAATCCCCATCTTATTTTCTAAAAGTCTCTAACTAAGACTAAAGTTTCACATTTTAAAATGTAATCATTCAGGCTAGCCTGTCAATGACCTCCAGCCGTATTCTAGTCTCCAGGCCCACCCCTGCCCTCATTGGGCTTATAGGCATGCACTCCTCACCCAGTTTTTATGAGGTGTGGGGTATATGAACTATGTCCTCACGATCACTCAGCAAACACATTAGCCACTTACCAATCTTCCCAGCACCAAGATTTTTTTAAAGAATAATTATAAGATATTTCATAAATTTGCGTTTATTTCATTCATAATTGGAATAGTTCCAAATACAAAGGAGAAAAAAATAGTGCCCAGAACATTCTACTATAAAGTCAATGTAATGTTTTTTTTAATAACAGCTTTATAGACAGAGTAATTTGAACCTTAGACTGTAAATATCAAATTTAAAAATTCACTGGTTGAATTAACAAAGAATCTCTTTGGGTTGGTCTTCCATCCCCATTTTCAACCTGTTTTTCTGTTCAATCAAATATCTTATATAAGTTTAGCACTTGCATCAGTGGATGGCAAAACAGAACTACAGACCATGGCAACTTACTGAAATATTTCAAAGACATATAACTGAGAAGGTTTTCATTAGAATTAGATGTTTTCATGTACCAGCTGTATGCATTAATTACAATTAGAAGTTGTGACATTATTCACACTCTTGGCTTAGTGTCAATATCTCTCCCTACATGGCGTCACTCAGAGAACAGCACTTCTTGATAGTTGCTGGGCTCTGTGTTCAGGCTAAATCCCAGAACTGCTTCTACACACATGTCATACCTGACTTTATATTAACTGCTACCTAGAGGAAACTCCTTCCTCTGATGTGAGTGCTAGGTGATTGTCGGATAGAGAAGAAATGGTGGTTTCTGTAGTTACCAGACCTTGTCTTCTGTGTAATCTGTGGGTCTGGACTAACAACCTTACAGTCTTTTTTTTTTTTAATGAGCTTCTCAGATATTAGAAGTGAAAAGAAAATTGCATTTTGGCTTTCTCCAAAATTCTAGTAATTTGTTCTTTGCCACAAAGTGTATAGGGTGAAATTCCATGAATAATGGGACTCCATTCATTCAAGATGAAAGCAGGAACACAGCTCTGCTCATGGGCTATACTTCTGTTTGTTCAAATGGTAAGGAAAGCTTTATTTCTTAGACATGGAATTCATAAAGTTAATACTTGCTAATTCAAAATTATTCACAAATAGGAGAGTACAATAGTTTGTCCTCACTGTATGCATGGGGAAGACATACTGCACAGAAAGTTAACTAATGTTAAGGCAACTCTGAATTTGTTCTTAGAAACCAAATTCCTTTATCTCAGTTAATAAAAGTTTTTTATTGTTAAATATTTTGACCATAATGATTCTAATAAAAGCATTCAACTCTTTTGACTACTAATTGATTTAGATTACAATTGGACACTTCCAGCCAAATAAACAACTTAATTGGCTAAACATAAGTCACTCACATGATTTGCTTATTTTCTGTGGTGACAAAATCATGCTGAGTGAAAGAAATGCCAAGCTTCATCAGGTCAGGCTATTATAATCTATATGACACTTTCTTATCAGGGAGAGAGCTGAGACAGTTGTCAGTTGTTTATCATCATGAATTACATAATGTCAGATAGAGAAGCATTCATTATATCATCTAATTACCTAATGTTTGGGGGATACTCAAATGAAAAACAGTGAGTTATTGGACATTTTGTTCTTGGACAATTTTGCCTCTTTAATTATGGCTTAGTTATGGCTTAGCAACACACACACACACACAGAGAGAGAGAGAGAGAGAGAGAGAGAGAGAGAGAGAGAGAGAGAGAGAGAGAGAGAGAGAGAAAGAGAGAGAGGAGAGAGACAATGAGACAGAGAGGCAGAGACAGAGAGGCAGAGAGAGAGAGACAGAGAGAGACAGAGAGAGACAGAGAGAGAGACAGAGAGAGACAACATCTATTCAACTGTTAAACTCATGCCCTTTAGACTATGTCATAGTACAGTTAAAGGTCCTAATAATAGTAGATATAGGGACAGAAATATATTCACACATATCAGGACTAAATGGAAAATGGAAGTCTTGGTATGAAAGGTTTCAGTTTGGTACATGATCTGCCTCACTATATAATAATGGCCAAGAATGTCTATAGAGGATTTCTGGCCACGTTTATAGACCTAATGTTAAAAACAAGGTGGAGAAGAAACATTTAAGCATTCATTAAAGTCAACTTGCTTTATACTTGCCATTTTCATTGTTGTTAATTTTTTCTATCATTTTTAACCTTCTAGGAGCTTTAATTATCCTTTTCTGAGCTTTTCATGATCATTGTCTTTTGTTTATCTTAGAATAACTAAATGTGTTTATTTGTGCACTTATTATTTTGTGATTTTTGCGGGGTGGCAGGGTCTCACCATGTACCATTGATTGGCCTGGGGCTTGCCATGTAGGCTTCTTTTGTAGCCATAGCAATTCTCCTGTTTCTGTTTCAAGTGGGCTGGGTGTGCTGCCATGCCAGCCTAAAACTGATTCTTAAAGTTTTTATTTTTGAGCCTCTGTAGCATAGTCTATGTTTCCAAGGTGCTTACCTCTCCTATTAGTTTTGGAGCATAGCTTTAAGATTCTTGACTATCCTCTAACATGTGTTGGTAACTGGATAAACTTTATATGTCATTATGCTAAAAGCTGCTTGAAATTTTCACAGGGGGACAGTGATAAGGAAGAGCCTCATCATATTTAGATGACGACTAGATAATATTTTCTGGAAGTTCTCATAGTTCGACGCGTACAGGCTGTTAACCTGATGCCCAGAGGACAACCCATACGTAGCATCCGTCACTGGAGACTAACATTGCATGTTAGTGTTTTACACATTGGAGAAGCAGGAAGGGGACCATAGTCATCATTAACATTATGTCATTGACAATCAATCTCATTCTTGAATTTTAAAAAAAATTTTTATTATTAATTTATTCATATTACATCTCGATTGTTAGCCCTTCCCTCGTTTCCTCCTATTCCTCCCTCCCTCCCACTTCCCCCCTTCTCCCCTCCCCTATGTCTGTGATTGAGGGAGACCTCCTCCCCCTATATATGCTCTTAGAATATCGAGTCTCTTCTTGGTAACTTGCTATTGAATTTTTTTTTTTTAGACACGGTTTCTCTGTGTAACCTTGGCTGTCCTGGACTCACTTTGTAGACCAGCCTGGCCTCCAACTCACAAGATCCGCCTGCCTCTGCCTCCCAAGTGTTGAGACTCAAGGTGTGCGCCACCACTGCCCAGCTCTACTTTTTTTTTTATCTCTGTTATACAAAAATCTCTATGAAGAAAACTGATGACCACTTCTATTGATTTGAAAATAGTTGTCCATGAGGTGGAAAGTTAAATAGAAAGGAGTATGTAGCTGTAAATCCTGTCTTGCTGTTGTTGTTTTTTTCTACCCAACTTTTTTTTCCTTAGGTCCTCTAAGTCAGTTATTTTTAGTCTATTTCTTTTTTATTTAATTTTTTTAAAATAAAGACAAATTAGATACCACTAAGAAAACTTAGTTTTTCTGGAAGTCTACAAGTTATATTTCTGTATTACTGTCATGAAACTGAGCTCTAATAATGAAGTACTGTTGAGGAAATGGTGGCATGTCAAGGGGTGACCCACGATGGCATTTTTGTGTAGTTTTTGTTTTCTCCATTTTATAATAATGTTGAGGGACATAAATGACTGAATTTGCCTGCCCTTCTCTCAAATTGAAATATGTGAAAGCTTTTTTATCCTCGGTGCTTTGTTTTAGGGATGGGGGCATTTAGGTGGCAGTTGAAGTAAGGCCACAATGATGCTCTCGTGCAATAAGGTTAGTATTCTGAAGTGACATCCAGAAACTCCCTTCTCCACTGTGTGAGAACAGTGCCCACAGCTTCAACCCCTGCCTCCATGACTGCATTTCTACTTTTCAAAGCTGCCGTTAATGTTTTATTATGGCAAGTAAAGCAGATTGGCACAAGTAGCCACAGGATGGAAGGCATCTGTGTCCCTGAACTCTTCCTTATTGGGAAAATTGGAAGCTTGTTAAGAATGTCCATCTATGTGAGGGAAAAGAAGCCTTAATAACATTTGGCATTAAGGTTCTGGGGTTCTTTCATTTCTGGGAGCCTGTTCATTCCAGTAGCTGAAAGTTCTTAGGAGCTTTGATCATCTTCTTATTTTTCTCTGTTTATGCACATCATTCATTATCACCCTTTGATTGGCAGGAGAGAAAACAGGAGAGAAAAGCATTTCTTGTATATGAGTTGTTGCTTTTTCTTCTGCTCAGGGTGAGACACTTTTCTTTTATCTCCTGGTTTTAGAACAGAACTCACCAATGGTCTAGACATAGACTTCAGACCTTGGCCCTTTAGTTTGTATACTGTACAGCAGTCTCCTAATTATCACTTATCTCTCTCATGTTTTTGAGCTTCATCTGCGCATGGTCTAAGCTCTGGTCCTCCAGAGACTAGAGATGAAAGGAACAGCATTATCTCTTACTTTGACTTAGGACATTCATATGAGGAAATTAGTTCTCTCAGAGTGAGAAGGAGAGAAGTTTTAACTTCGTGGTCATATTGTATAGCAGGGTTTGTGGGTTTGAGAAGAAGGAATGATTTAAAAGTAATCTTTCCTTGGAGGATGCCTTACTCTTATGTGAAAAGTTTTTACTGGCTTCTCACAGCATAATTTAACAGCATAATTTAACAGGTGCAGGTGGATATATGTCCTGAATTTTTATGGGTCATGCCTCTAACCCATAGAGAAAAGATCACAGAAAAAAAAAGTCTGCTCCTCAACCTGTATGTGTCTGTATTGGTGTGCATGACAGTATTCCTAGCTAGATGTAAACAAATATTTATTCACCCTAGGTAGGAAACCAATGAAAGAAAACAATATCATTAAAGTGCAACTTAGTGAACCAATGAGTTTATTGTTACTACTATAAAAAATATTAGTTAAAGATTACTTATAGGGGTATACTTAACCTAATGGCAGCCATAATCACCAAAAGCACATCAAAGATTAGGAAAAAACTCAAAAAGCTGAAACTATGGAGCTCGTTGCAGGACTTGTAGGTGGTGGGAAGAGCTTTAGAGTTTCCTTTTCTTAGCAGTCTTTTCTTCTCATAACTTTCAGTGACTTCCTGAGAATAATTAAGTTTTTTATTTTTGTGTCTTTTCTTTTAAACAATGCGTTTTATTATTTTTTAATGATGTCTATGTTTGTGCAAATGGGAGTGTGTGTACATAAGTGAGGTACCCGCAGAGGCCGAAAGAAGGCATCTGATCTTGAGCTGGAGTGACAGGTGGTGGTGAGCTGTTTGGCATGGGTGCTGAGAACTAAATCAAGAATCAAGATCCTATCTAACAGTAGTATTGGACCTTTCCAGCTGATCATCAGCTTCCTGATCCCTACATCTGGGATTTTTTTTTTTAGAAGTGCTTAAATTTTTAAATTATTTCTTTTTTATTTCATTCAGAGTTTGACATAACACATTTTGGTCATATTCACCCATCCCCTGACTCTTTCCAAATCTGTCCCCCTTCTCTACACACCTAACTTTGTCTCCCTGCCCCCAAAGAAACCTTCAAAACAAATTTGTGATGAGCAGGTAGGAGACATATGGTCTTCACTGGGGCATCATGGTTGACTTACCGGGGGCTGCATATACTGTTAGAGAAAACTCTCTCTCTCTCTCTCTCTCTTTCTCTCTCTCTCTCTCTCTCTCTCTCTCTCTCTCTCTCTCTCTCTCTCTCTCTCTCTCTCTTTCAGAAGCTAGCTATTACTAATAGCTCCTTGGCTAAGGGTGGGACTGTACACTCATCTTTCCTCCCCTTGCTGGGATTTGGACTGTCTTGGACTTATACAGATCTTGTTCACTCTGTCATAACTGCTGTGGTTCAGATGTTCAGCTGTCCTGCCTTGTCAAGAAGACAGTGTTTCCTTGTCTTCATTCGCCACCTCTGGCTCTTACCCTCTTCCCATCCTCTCTTCTGCAATGACTTTTTAAAATTTTTATTACTTTTCTTTTTTTTTTTTACATATACACTTATATTATTACACATATATACAATAAACTATCATTTTATTCCTCCTCAAGTCTCTGATGGGGTTGAAGACCAGGTAGTTTAGTTTTACAATGAAGCTTAGTTGTTTTGGGGTCAAGATGTTTTTAGGTCTAGACAGATGTTTTAAGTTGGTAGATAGGAGATATGATAGATATTGATTTATGTTCAGAATTTTAGATGCATCAAGATAAGAGAGATGTTTTCTTCAAGGTTGCCAAATACAAATAGCCTAAACACTTTGAATGTTACATTTATATAATTCCTGATTGTTTCGTGGTTCTTCTTGCTGTTGGTAGTTTATTGTATATTTCTGGGATCTTACTGAGCATTGTTTTAGAGTTCCCAGAGTCACAAGCTTTTGTCCAGGATGGAATATTTCAATTCAGGGAAAGTTGCTACACGATGATTTTGTATTGTTCTTCTTTCAAGGTATATTTTTTAAAAGTGAATATTTATAGCTCACTTACCTCATTTGCTAAGAGGTCTAATTTGACAAAAGCTCTTTCCTGATGATGTGTGGTGTTATTTTTCTTTGGGGTTAATAACATCCAAAGCCCCATTTATCAGGCCTACCTGTTATACAGGTCTCAAAAATGTTAAAATTGGGTTGAAATTGAAATTGACTGTATTCTTTATAAGCAAATATTGGTCACCCAATTAAGTTAAACTGTTCATTTGTTCTAGGCTTCTGGGCCTTATCCTTAGCAAAGTAACTAACTACAGGGCTTCTAACCATAGCTAGCCAGATTACTCAGTAAAGGTTAACACAGTTTTAGCGAGTTTACTTCATTCTCACATTTGCTTTCAGTGTCTCGTCTTCATTGGAAGCATCCTGTAAATGCTAAGAAATGAAATCATGCCAAGCTATAATAGAATTGTTGGCATTTTATTACTTTATTAGAGTTTTTAGTATTCATTTCTTGATGACACATTTCCTGACAGAACTTTCAGAACTGTACAGATTATTGCCAGAGTAAATCTTCATTTTTTAAAAAAAGAGAAGTTCTCCCTCCTCCATAGGTTTTTATAAGGCTTCTTTTATTTTACGGATTTGCTTAATTTTTAATACATAAATACAATATACTACATAAAACAAGAAGAGCCACGAAGCAATCAGGAATTATATAAATGTTGCATTCATAATGTTTTGGTTATTTATATTTGCTAACCTTGAAGAAAACATCTTTCCTATCTTGGTGAGTCAAAAATTCTGTATTTAAATCAGTATCTGTCATACCTCATCTCTATCAACTTAAAACATCTATCTAGACCTAAAAATAAATTACCCCCTAAACAACTACGCTTAATTGTAAAGCTAAACTATCTGGTCTTCAACCCCATCAGAGACTTGAGAAGGAATAAAACTTAATTACCTTAGTAAACCAGAGCTGCAAGTTAGCAGCTTCCAAAATGAAAAAAAAAAAAAAAAAAGACAAAGAATAGCTAAAATAATTCTGTACAATAAAAGATCTTCTGGAGGAATCTCCATCCCAAATCTCAAGCTGTACTATAGAGCAACAGTAATAAAAAACAGCATGGTATTAGCATGGAAATAGGCCAGTTGATCAATGGAATTGAATAGAAGACCCAGAAATAAAACCACACACCTATGGGCATTTGATTTTTGAAAAAGAAGCCAAATCCATACAATGGAAAAAAAAAGATAGCATCTTCAACAAATGGTTCTGGTCTAACTGGATGGCTACATGTAGAAAAATGCAAATAGATCCATATTTATCACCATGCACAGAACTGAAGTCCAAGTAGATTACAGACCTCAACTTCAAACTAGAAATTCTAAATCTGTTAGAAGAAAAAGTGGGGAAGAACCTTGAACTCACTGGCACAGGAGACAACTTCCTGAACAGAACAACTGCAGCTCAGGCCCTAAGATCAACAATTAATAATGGGACCTCATAGAAATGAAAAGCTTTTGGAAGGCAAAGAAATCAGTCAAAACAGCAAATCGACAGCCTACAGACTAGGAGAAGATCTTCACCAACCCTACATCTGACAAACGGGTAATACCCAAAATATATAAAGAACTCAAGAACCACCAAGCCAAGTATCCCAATTAAAAAATTGGGTACAGAGCTAAACAGAGAACTGTCATCAGAGGATTATTGAATGGTTGAGAAACACTTAAAGAAATGCTGAACATCCCTAAGTCATCAGGGAAATGCAAATCAAAATAACTCTGAGATTCCATATTACACCTGTCAGAATGGCTAAGATCAAAAATTCAAGTGACACAACATGCCGGTGAGGACTTGGAGAAAGGGGGAATACTTCCCCATTGCTAGTGGGAGTATAAACTCGCACAACCACTTTGGAAATCAATCTGGCACTTTCTCAGGAAACTAGGAATAATCTTACCTTGACACCCAACCATCCCTCTCCTGGGCATATACCCGAAAGATGTTCCACCAATCAACAAGGACATTTGCTCAACTATGTTCATAGAGAAGTCCTTTAATAGAACACACACACACACACACACACACACACACACACACACACACACACACAATTATACATATAATTTCAAAAAACGATTGCATACATAGTGAACTCCTTATTGGTATAAAGAGGACTGTGTAACGCTGAAGCAGGAAAAAACCCTAATCAACTACCACAGCTCTCCATTACCACTGCAGAGCCAAGGAGAAACTTCTGTACATTTTGTTGAATCTTCAGTCAGAGGGAATCTCTCTGTGAATACTGAAGTAGACTGAACTTCCTCCCTGTTGCACTAGCTCATTATTACAGAAAAGAAGAGAAACAGCTGGGTTTCTGCATTTGGAGACGCGAGCTGCATCACAGCCATTCTCACATTTAAGGACACCACACGTTAAATATTAAAATGGAGAAATATTAGGGACTTTTAAAATCTTATATAATGTACCATGCACAAAGCTCCACTGTGCAGGCCTTTCTTAGATATGCATAAGGTAACCAACGCAGGATGTTGGAGAATGAACTCTGTACTGGACTTGGGAAATTACGAAAGTGGTGGGGGATTTTTTAATTAGTTTCTTTTCCCTTCGTTGTGAGAAAATACCCAATATAAACAATGCAAGGGCAGAAAAGATTTATTTCTTTTTTTAGAGGTGTTGGTCATTTGCAGCAATGAAGGCTCCGCAGAGGAGAACTGACATCATGGCTCCCGGAGAGCTGGATGGAGAGAAAGGAGATACAAGATCAGAAAAAGGAAAGATGCAGATCTCAAGTAACATCCCTTGTAACCTATTTGCTCCAATTGGCTCCACCTCCTACTTTTCCCATCCTTGCATTAACGCCATCATAATCAGGAGTCCACCAATGAATTAGCCTATTGATTAGATAGTGCTTTCAAGACCCAGTCACTTCCCAAAAGCCCATCAGCTGGGATGTAATTTGGACCAGTTCATATTCAAACCCTAACAGAAATATTCATAAGAAAAAGGGTCTTTCAGTTATCCCTATGTCCTTCAATTGTACCTGAGCAAAGGAACCCACAAGGCTGAAGGACAACAGAAACAGTGATGCTGGGAGTCTATGGTTACAGTGCAGAGAGTCTTGAATGGGACTGTCACCAGGTATTGGAAATGTCAGCATTTATACAGAATCAAATAGTGATAGACTCACAGAGTGGTGGTAAAACTATCGTGGTAAGAAGTCATTTCAAATTTGCATTAAGCAAATGTAATCAGCATTGCAAAACGGATGCCCGTGTGTATTAAAATACTGTTCAAAGTAGCTTAGATAGGGGTGCAAACTAAGGTTATTCTACATACAGCCTATATATCTATCATACTAGATAGATAAAGGAGGGGGGAGAGAGAGAGAGACAGAGAGAGAGAGAGAGAGAGAGAGAGAGAGAGAGAGAGAGAGAGAGAGAGAGAGAGAGAGAAGTGCATTGTCAAGCTGCAAATAAGAATAAAATCCTGTCACAGCAAAATGAATGGAATCACAAGATATTAAATTAAGTCAAATAAGCCAGACACAGAAAAACAAGTACCGCACAGACATTCTCACTGGAGTCATCCAACAAAAGATTGTCTTGCACGTAGACAGTGTTTACTAGAGTTCGGACAAAGTGGATCCACTGCAGTGGATAAAGTGATCAATATGTGTTCCAAGTACATGCAAATTACCACCCTCAGTCCCCATTAATATGCACAACTAATAGAAACGGATATAAATAAATATTTCCGCCGATTCTCTGTTAGCGCATGTTAGTTCCCAGCCTCCTGCCATGTTTCTATGGAAGAGTGCTGAGCTCAAGCCTGCCTGTCAATGTGCTGTCGGTTTAAAATGAGCACTTGCTGTGGGAGTGGGTGGGAGGTAAGGTGTCCGGCTGCTGGACGCGGTGTGATGTGAGTTAATAGTGGAGAAGACAGTGTTTAAAGTGCCTGGTGGAGGGTTTGTTGTTTCATGGCAAGATTTAGAGTTTGTTCTACGTCTGAAATTGATTTTCTTTCAGAAATTCTTGTTTCTCAAATCAGTAATATGAGCAAGTACATTGTGCCACTTTGATAATGCATAAAGCGCCCGATTCCACTCCTCAAATGGCACACAGGAGGTAAAAAAATAAGCAATCAATTGTTTCTGACATTTTGGACTAAATTTTATACGCTGAGTTTAAGTTACCCGAGGAAAAAAAAATACTTCAAACTGATGCTTAGCTCCCTTCCTCCCCCACCTCAAGACGAAAGAGTTCATTTGTTTAGCTGCTGTCAGAGCTGTTTCTTTGGGCTACAGCCAACCGATACAAGAAAGTGAAAATTTCCTGTTGCAGGTGGAGGGGGCATGTGCTTCCAGATCTCTTTATGTTCTCACAATGTTTCTGCAGGTGAACAGTAGTGTAACGTCTTTGGTAGTATCACAGGCTGGATGTTGCCTCTTTCATGGACCATTCATGAAGGTTTGTGGTAGAGTTAGGAAGATAATCCCAATATTACTCTTGTGGAAAAACCAAAGTCTTTATAGGGGTTATAGACTCAGGGGAGGGTTGACACCCTTGGCTCTACTCTGTTTTCTGATTTCTGCTTGTCTGCTGTGGCACACACACACACACACACACACACACACACACACACACACACACACACACACAGAGAGAGAGAGAGAGAGAGAGAGAGAGAGAGAGACAGAGACAGAGACAGAGACAGAGACAGAGACAGAGACAGAGACAGAGACAGAGAGAGACAGACAGACAGACAGACAGAAAGAAAGAAGAATAGAAGAAGAGAAGGAAAATCCAGGAGGGAGGAAAGGATGGTGGGCAAGAAAAAAAGAGAGATATCATAAACTACACCACACATAAACACACACACACACATGCATACACAACACACACACATACACAACACACACACAACACACACACACACAGATGAGAAAAAGATCAATAAACTCAACATATGCCTTGTGCTCTATCAACAGCAGTTCCAGAGCCCTCCTTTGTATTTTCAGTTGGTTTAATGAAAACAAGTCTAGCAGCCTTTTTCTCAATCAGAAACATTGTCTTCTGGAGAGAAGAGAGGACCCCTAAGACTCAAGCAGCTGGATGAAGAGGCTCATGGAGCAAGATCCTGTTCAGTGGAGCTGCCGTCTTGCCGTTCAGTAATCAGTGGTATAGCTTTTGTGTCACTGTCCACACTGGGGCCTTCCTTTACAGTGGAGCAGCCACCTAAGAGTCACCCGAGCTCCTGCGAGTCACCTCTCTCACCAATGACACTGCAGGTAACCGTACTGACCTCACTGGCTCACCAAGCTATCCGTGAGTGGCATCCATCTCCTTATCTTTGTTCTATTGCCAGTGCCTTACTGCGTGATTGGATGCCTAGTTCGTACTTCCCTCAGGAAATGTCATGCAGTACATGTACAAACTCAGTTCCATTGAACAACCTAAGTAAAGGTTGGATCATGTGTATTTCAAACATATACATATCATACACATACATGTGCGATTTATATTTCTTTTGGGAATATTTATGTTTCATTATTCAGAGGTCATAGCCCAAATATTTATCAACCAGTTCAGTTCCACTGTAGCAATCCACCACTAAGCCTAGAAGCTAGCTGTAAAATATGCTTATAGTTTACAAAGTGCATGTCACTCTCAAATTTATTTTCTTTTGGCCATTGCTAGACAATGGAGAGAGGAAACATATGGTGACTTACATTTCAATTATGCCTTTTTAAAGTCCACTTTTTTTTCCATTGTGCTGTCTGTGTTTTCTGTAGTTGAGAGGTGGGGAGAGAGAGACAGAAAGAGAGAGAGAGAGAGAGAGAGAGAGAGAGAGAGAGAGAGAGAGAGAGAGAGAGAGAGAGAGAGATCATACATACAAACAAAAGAAAGAGATATCCATCAAAGCAGCATGTGGTTTATGTTCAATCAAAGGTAGTTCCATATTTTTCCTGTGTACTTTTGGATTGCTTACAATACAATACAGTAGAGTATAATACAATACAACACAGTGTTATACAGTACAGTAAAATACAGTATAGTACCATGCAATACACAATCTCCTTGAGTTGCCCTTGAATAATATTTTGTATCTTGGGAACACTATTTTCATCTGTAATGTCATCTTTCCCCATGCTTCTTCTTTGACATGTGACTGTCTTTAGAATTGCCTAGGAGACATATCTGCCTGAGTATTTTAGAGAGGCTAAACTGAGGTAGAAAGAACTGCCTTCAAAGTGGGCGAACCTTCTAATGTGGAGCTGATGCTCCGGAAACATAGGCAAAAGGATTACCACAGCTCAAGACCAACCTGATATACTTGCTGATTTCTAGGTCAGCTGGTGCTACAGAGTGAGAACCTGTCATGGAAAACCAACCAACCAACCAACCAAAAAACAAACCTCTAAAATTGTAAAGAAAAAGATTGATAAAAGGAACAGGAAGATAATATTTCTTAGCATAAATATTATTGTATACTGAAATCCAAGGTGTAATGTTTTGAAAGAGAACAGTAAGTTTGACTTAATAAAATTAACATCAAAATGGTACAAAAAGTTTAGGCCATTTTATATGCATTCTGGAACTAAAATTAACTATATCTGCATCACTTCTCTAGCCTATTATGAAATAAATTAATCCCAGGAGCATCAAGTATTTAGACCCAAATGACCAACACTGTTGAAAGAAGATAAAATCTGGGCTAATAAGATGCACCGTAAGTTGACACTACTTTTTTGTCCCTCTGAAGTAAATTTATTGAAACCAGGAGAAAGAAAAGAGAATGTGTCCTTGTGAAGTTTTTACATTCTAGCCTTACAGTGTTCTGATTTGTGATAGATAGTACAAGCAAAAGTGAGCATTGCTTTCCTTGTAACAACAGACTTTAGCTGTATCTGATGCCTATTGAAATGCTTTTCATTTAAACATTTTATTAATCATGCCATATTTGTAGGAGACTATTTTGCATTTTACCTCAGTAACTACAGCCAAAGTTCTGGAAAATTCTCCAGACCTTAACCTCTTATTCCATTTAACACAAGAATTGTGAAAATAGCTTACTCTGAAATAGCTCTGTGTGTGTGTGTGTGTGTGTGTGTGTGTGTGTGTGTGTGAGAAATATCAACAGAAATATGCAAGCTTACTACGGTTGTCAAACTATTTCTCTTATGTCCCTCTATGAGTGTATGAGTCTGTGATCACATGCTCTATCATTATAGTGCATGTCCAGGAGGTACCAGCCAGTGAGCTCTCAATTTCCCTCTCACAAAGCACATGGATTATCATTGGAGCCTACTATAAGCCTTGCTCAAAAAACAAACAAACAAAAACCTCCTCAATGTCTCTATAATTATACTTCACATCAGACACATTACCTTTTTAAAATTCTTGTCTTCAAACTAGTGTGTTAAAATGTACTTGGCTGTGCAAAACAGGCATGGTGGCTCATGTCTTTAATCCCAGCACTCAGGAGGCAGAAGCAGGCAGATCTTTCTGAGTTATGGGACACCCTGGTCTACGAAGCAAGTCCAGTACAGCCAAGGATACATAGAGTAACCCTGTCTTGAAAAACAACAATGAGTGAAACAAAATTCTACCAAGTACCTAAGACAACAGCGAAGACAAAATACGCAATTATAAAGATACTTAGTGTCCTTTGGGAGGGTTGAAGAGATTGCGCAGAGGGTAAGAATGCCTAATGTTCTTACAGATGATCTGGTTAGCTCAAACATATACATGGGGACTCATAACTGTCTGTAACTCTGCTTCCAGGTATTTGACTAGTTTTGTTTCACCACTGTAGGCTCCCAAACACATGTGGTGTACACATATATGTCCAGGAACACATAAACATACACACATACAAATAATAAATAAGTAAATATTTTTCAAAACAGTAATTTTATTCTTTGAGAATCTCATACCTGTGTATAATGTGTTTTTCTTTCATTTAAAAGAATTATTTATTCACTTCACATCCTAAACACACTCCCACTCCATCTCCTCCCAGTCCCACCCTCTTTACCCTTCCCCTTTCCCATTTTCCTTAGAATAGGGGATCCCCTTCCCTTACCAACCCACCTTGGACCATCCAGTTACATCAGGCCTAAGCACATCCTCTTCTACTGAAGCCAGTGTTTTGATCAAACTCACCACTTTTGCAGCTCCTACCCCATCCTCTCCACCAATAGCTTTCCATCCTCATTTCATGTGCTATATTTCTAATGCACTGACTGCACTCGGGACTGATTTTATGTGCATGAGTATGGGACCATCCACTGGAGCATGGGTACCCCTCTTCAAGGCTCGCATCCCCGAACAAAACTGATTCTCCCTCCCCTAGCAGCCATTAGCTGCTACTAGGACTGAGAGTCCACGAGGCTCTTCCCTTATCCAGGCTCTTATTTTGGCTGATTTGTTCTTATTTAGATCTCGTACATGCAGTTGCAGCCTAAATATAAATTTAAGATTATTAAGTATGAAAAAGCACATTAAAGAATAAATGTCCAATTTTAGAGTAAGAATGAAACTTTGATTTAATTAGTTTTTTGACACTCTACATGTTTACTAAAGTATGAAAATATATTTATTTTTGACTCATGATAGGCAAACTACTCAAGAAATATGAAGTATGAGTCTCATGCTACAACATTGGTTCCTTTGGAGACAAGGTCTCATATGTATCTGGGGCAGGCTTGGGATTCCTGTTATTCTAACCTCTGTTTACAAGGTGCTTGCTCAACCATATCTAGACAATGCTGTGACCTTCTGACCTAACATATGAAAGAAGGAAGAACTTATGCCATTTTGTCACAAGGATGTTTGAAACCACAAGCAGATGTGTGAAATAGCATGAACCTTCTAAAGAATATGTAATGTTAAAACTAAGATTAAATGTATACATGGCTATTAACTTCATTACTAGAAATTTCTTCTACACATGCACACAGACACATACAACCAGAGAGAGAGAGAGAGAGAGAGAGAGAGAGAGAGAGAGAGAGAGAGAGAGAGAGAGGGAGACAGAGACAGACAGAGACAGATAGAGACTGAGACAGACAGACAGAGAAATACATAGATAACCTTTAAGCATAATCACTTTGAGATTTTTTTATAACAGCTGTAAAAACAAGGAACTAAAATGAAGTATTAAGTACCAAAGAAAAATATTTTCTGGTACACTAGTAGAACAAAAACTTATAGTCATTAAAAAAAATATGAAATTGTTTCTCAAATGTATGAAGTGAAGAAATGAACAAATAGAGTGCGTGTCCCTCCCCCAGCATGTATACGCATCATTCACACACGTGTGCATGAGTGGAAATGGTTTATATAAGTCAATTGTATATAATAAAACCCTTTTCTAATAAACTAGAATTGTCTCAGGGAAGAATCCTAGCTTTTAGAGTTTGTTGGCAACACAAACAAAGACACGTTTGACTGTGTGCTCTTTGCTACTTCTCACATTTTCTTTCATAGTTACAAATTACTTATGAAGAACAATTTTAAAATGTTTAATATATATTCTACAATGTGGACTTAACATTGAGTTTAGGTCAATAGGCTTAGTGTCATGCGCTTTTCTTCTGGAAATAACTTTAAAAAAAATAAGCCATTTAGTTTCCAATATGCTATTTTGTCACATGTTTATTTTAAACTCCTAGGCTTTAGAAAACGCATGCTTCTTGATGTATAATGTATAGAAATATACTTTTTAATGTACAGTTAATGATATAACACAGAATTAGGTAACTACCATCAGAATGAGGATAAAGGCTGTTTCTCCCACCTCATTATTTCTTTTAAGATTATTTTTCTCCTAGATGCATTCACCAGAAAAAGGTGTGATAAGAATAATTGCTAATTAGAAATAATTGAACAAAGAGTGGTTGTGAACACCTACATTTGTTTCTTTGTTATAGGTGTAGGAATGATTAGCAAATTTTGAACTTTCTAGATCATTCTTTACATTCCATTAGCAGAATGAAGACAAGTAAGTCAGTGGAGGGAGGGATGGCATCAACAGTGCAGAACAAGCCTTAGCTGCTGACTCCCAACTTACCAATGCTTCTATGAACATTACTTCAGGAGAATGAGCTTACAGATAGTGATAGTAACCTACTCACAGGAGGTGATATGACTGCTAGTTGAATTTAAAATACTTTGGTTAAAATTTCAGTAACAGTCGTTAGTTTTCCATAGTTACCATTGCCTTCTGTTTAGTTCTATTAGCCCCAGCGTACATAGTTTTGTAAGCACTGCACAATGTCATTTCTCCCACTTTCTACACCTCTAACTCCCACTCTCTCACACAGGCACAGAGGAAGCTCCATGCTCTTTCCTCATGGATTCATTACGAATGATTGTTGGAATTCTTTAAGAAATCTACCATCGTCATTTCCCCCTGCGCAGCTCAAATGTCTGCAAGACTGTAAAATGACAAGTTGCTTCGTCTTAGAAAAATTTTCATACAATATTTATGAACTCTAATATACAGCCATTATTCCCTCCTTTTAATTTTTGCCCCAGACAAATGCACTTTCCTTTCTTCCTTGCCTTAAGCAACTTGAAAGTAAAAGACAATGGTCTGCCAGCAAGGAATTCAAAGGCTTCTGTTGTCTCAAAGAAATTGCTCTATGGCATCCATGCTTAATAGATTGGAGTTTTCATTCCTTCTGCATAGAATTCCTTGCTTCACCGGGCTTACTATGTTTTCTTGTGTTGATCTTGATAATTATACTCTGACATTCAACTATGGTGTTTTATTCTTCTAGGAGAGGTGTGGTAAAAGGACATTTATTTCTTATCCTTTAATATGAGAAGTCTATGTGTGCCCTTCCTGGTAAATTAAAGGCCACTGGACCATCACTTTCATTTCCAGTTAAATGTTGTTAGCGATATCCAATCACACCTTTATTTTAAGTTAATTAGCTTTGTTATATTTGCAGTTTTTCATAAGTTAAATTTGTCCTGGCTAGTTTTATGTCAGCTTGACATAAGCCGAAGTCATCTGATAGGAGGGTCTATCAATTAAGGAAATGTTTCCAGAGGCTGGAGAGACAGATCAGTGGTTAAGAGCACTGACGGCTCTTCCAGAGAAGCCAGGTTCAATTCCAAGCACCCACATGGAAGCTCATAACTGTCTCTAACTCCAATTACAGGGCTTCTGACACAGGCATACATGGAGGCAAAACATTAATGAATGTGAAATAAAAATAAATTGTAAAATATAATAATAAAAGAAAAAAATGTCTCCACAAGATCAGCCTGTAGGAAAGCCTATACATTTTCTTAACTGGTGATTGATTGAGGAGTGCCCAACTCTAGCCTGGTGGTCATGGCCTTTATAATAAAGCAGACTGAACAAGCTATAAGGAACAAGCCAGTAAGCAGCACTCCTCCATTGCTTCTGTATCAGGTCTCGACTCTAGGCTCCTGCTCAGACTTCCCTTCCATGATAGATTGTTACCTGGAAGTGTAAGCTGAAACAAACTCATTCCTCCTCAAATAGCCTTTGTCATGGTATTTCATCACATTAATAGTAACCCAAATGAGTACAAAACTATAGACATATAATTTAATACCCCTGTGGGTGAGTTTTCACAGGTTCGTCAATGAACTTCCAGATCATCATGCTGAATCAAAGAAACGAGGCAGTTGTGCTAAACCTTGCTGCACTTCAGTTAATAGTTAGAATATCTGTTTGAGATATACAGCCTTATCATCTTACCAAATGGGGCCCTTAGCTATGTGCTCGCAGAGTAGAAACAATTAACAAGCTTAGCCTACTTCTCAGTCTAAATTTCTCTCTTCTGTGTTGTATTCCCAAGTCCAGCTAACAGTGATCAAAAGCAGATATTTAGAAGGCATTGGAAATGCTTTTATTCATTTCAAAGGACAATGGAAACCTTTGTTGTTTATAGTCAAAATAATGCTGAGAATTAGAGAACAGTCTAGTATTTATTCCTTCTGGAACAGCTAACAGATGTAACTGTCTCCTTATGATCATTCCAGAAAGCTGCTGGTTGTTTTTCCCCCTAAGTGGTCGAAGTATGTCCTTTCATTTATATAAATCACATTCTCATCTGCTGCACCAGTCGCTCCAGCTTGATAATGGAAAATGGCCTTTTTTGGTGTTGGCTTTGTTTCTGCCAAAAGACCTTCATGACAAATTGTTTGAGACAACTTGTACTACACATCAGAGCAAAGAGAAATTATTTCTTCCAGAGCACTAATGCTGTTGAGAAGGTCAAAGGGGTTGTTGATAAAATATAAATGGGGAATTACTTGACTGAATTGCTGTGCTTATTCAAATACACTATTCTCGGAAGGGATAAGCGGGATTAAAGCTTTCTAACAGTTACTTGCTAGGAAATAGCAGGTGATAATGGCTGTGCCCTGACCCCAGAAATATTAAATGAACAAGGTGGAGTTCAGTTTCACTTCAATTCACAAATCTTCCTCTGCTCCCCAGACAGGTGAGAAGTAGCAATCAGAGAAAAAGCAAAAAGAAAACACACACACACACACACACACACACACACACACACACACACACACACGCAAAACAGAGGTGGTCATCAGGACAAAGGATAGAAATGTTGTGGAAATAAGGTTGATATTATGGTCTAATCTTTCCTTTTGCAAAATTCCTGGGATAACTTTAAATAAAACACAGATGCATATTTCCACATAGTCAACAGACATGAAGGAAGGAAACTCACATTATTTGCATGTCCATGACATGCTTGGCATTTTACAAGGCAATGTTTGCCTGGCCTTATTTAAATTCCACAGAACTCTGCAGAAGAAAGTATCTCAGAGAAATCACATAACCTACCTAGAGTCGCATAGCAAGACAAGTGCAGAAATCAAATATAACTCCATGCAATTCTGACTTGAATTTTTAAATTACTGGGTTATTCATATTTTAAGGGTAGGGAGAACTATTGCTAAACTGTTGGACAGAAATAGTCTAGAGTGTAGGCTGCTGTCACCATAACTGCCTTCTCCTTCTCAAGTCCCTTCTCCTCAGCCTCCTCCTCCTCCTCCTCCTGCTCATAATCATCATCATCATCATCAACAACAACAACAACGACATCATGATCGTTATTCATTAGAATGATAGGCAACGCCAAATGTTGTACTTTCAAAGGCTTTTAAAAAACTATTTTCCAGAGCTATATTTTGTTTTCCTGACCTCTATGGATACCTTGCCGTTATATCACAGGGAAATGATGCCAGATGTGAATGGAGGAGGAGAAGGGTGCTAGCCAGATTAATGCTGCTGCTGAGGACTACAGGTTAAAGGTTTTGGCAGGCCTGGGTGAAGTCATGGTCAACTGGAATGAGCTCCCTCCTCCAAGTCTCCTGGGAGATGGGCTCATATGGCTGGAGGTCCTTCCACCTTCCTTTCTCCTTTCTCTTCCTAGAAGCTTGCCTGTTTCTAAAGCTGACTGTAGTCACATGGTTTAGGGAAATGGAAAGTTGCTTTGAGGCATGCAACACGCCTCCCTTGGATGGTGTGCTTCCCATTGAAGGTCTGTGTTTTTTCTTCAGATAACTGTGCTGGCTTAGATTCAGCATCTTGGTAAAGACAGACCTTTTCTGTGGTGGGCCCCTTCCAGCCAAGTTTAAAGTAGGCACCTGCCATTCAGAACTGAGTCTTCTCTCTGCTCTTGGAAGGGTGCTAATTTACTGACACAACTGTGTAACACCAGGGCTGGAGGCAAGTTTCTTGGACCGGTACTATCAACAAACCAAGATGTGGTACCAATGGTCACTTATCTTGCTGGGGACTTAAGGATAGAGAAGGAAAAACTGCTCGAACTTGAATTTCCATTTATAAGGGGAAGAAATACAGCTATGGGTTTGTTGACAAAAAAAAAAGTTGTATTGTGTTCCTTTCATATTAGTATAGTTTCTATAGGACCCTGTGGCTATTCTGTAGCAACTTAATTGTGGAAAAAGCAACTTTTCATAATTCTTGTTTGGCCTTATGTTTATGGTAATTTTAATCAATGAACTATTAATGAGAATAAATAAAGTGATTGTGAGGGCCTTTTAGAAATCTTGGCATATAAAAGTTAACAAACACAGACTCTTCTAGGAATTTATGTTACATTTACTAGTAACAAGATCTTGCATTTATAGAAACCTTCGCAGTTAATGAAATACCTGTGCCATACAGTATCCCTTAGTGAGATAGTTTGCAAAGACCGAGTTAACCAGTTGGGATGTACTGTGTGTGGAGAAATTTAAAAACAAGATTAGTTATAGTCAGGTCCAGATGTGAAACCAGAAGACTGTTGGTAAGGTAAGCCATCATATGAAAAGGAGGGGAAAATCATTGTCTAACTCTTTCAGCAATATACCTTTATAAGTTTAAAGAAAAAATTATATATATATATATATATATATATATATATATATATATATATATATATATATATATATATATGTACAGTTTTAGAGGTATTAGAGGCAGATCCCAAAAGAAGAAACAAAACTTCCCAAAGGAACCGGCTATTCTTGCTTGCTCTTGAGGCATGCCTGTCTACATCATACACACACACACACACACACACACACACACACACACACACACACACACATACACACACACACACACGCACACACATGCACACACACACATGCACACACATGCAGTCCCACAGAGTGGGGATGGCCATAATGACTTGCTGCCTAATCACAATAAACACAATCAAATTCTACTAAAGTTTAAAATGATCAAAGCCCTGTAAATATATTTAATTTATTATTCTGAAATGAGCACAAGGTGATAGATACCATGTTCTTTAAAATTAGTCAGGTGGCTCTAATGACTCTATAGCGAGATTCCCTGTCAGCACTGGCTTTCCACCCTTAGTTCATTTCAGCATCCCTGGAGGAACACCGAAAGCCTTTAATTTTACTTAGTTATGTCTGTATTGGTCACTAGGATTTGTTATTTTGTAAAGCTTTTGAGACATTGCTGCTCCTGCTGCCGTAGCTGCTGCTGCAGCTGCTGGCCTAGGGGCCACTTTATAAGAAACTTGCTAGAGAAAGAAAAGCTGCCATGGTAAGCAAGATTCATTTACTGACTATACCCATTTGTAAGTGACCGAATGCCAGAAATAGACAGTGAGAGGTGCTAAAGCCTGGGGGTTTATTGAAGAGTAATGATTCTGCAGTTCAGGTTCAAGTAGCTTTGCAATGGAGACTAGTACTAATTTTATTTTTAAAAAAATACAACAAGGGGTAGGAAGATGGTTCAGTGGATGAAATGGGAAAATAAGAGACTCTTAGTTTGAATGTTCAGAGTACACTTAAAAGTAGGGCACGATAGAGTGCATTGTGATTCTAGCCCTTCCGCAGTGAGATGGGAAGTGAAGAGAAGAGAACCACTGGTTGCTGGTGCCCCAGCTATCCTGACATCTGCAAGGCCAATAGTAAAGTTTCCTGTTTCAAACAAAGTGGAAGGCTATGACAGACACCTAGGTTTGTCCCCTGACCTTCATGTGCACTGTGGCACACCACACACACATGCACACTAACAGAGAGAGAGAGAGAGAGAGAGAGAGAGAGAGAGAGAGAGAGAGAGAGAGAGAGAGAGAGAGACAGAGAGAGAGACAGAGAGAGAGAGAGACAGAGAGAGAGAGACAGAGAGAGAGAGAGACAGACAGACAGAGAGAGACAGACAGAGAGAAAGAGAAGAAGAAGAAGAAATGGAGGAGGAGGAAGAGGAGGAGAAGAAGGAGGAGGAGGGAGAGGAGGAGAAGGAGGAGGAGGAGGAGGAGGAGGAGGAGGAGGAGGAGGAAGAAGAAGAAGAAGAAGAAGAAGAAGAAGAAGAAGAAGAAGAAGAAGAGAAAGTGATTCTATGTGACAGTGGGAACATGTCTGTGAGTTGAGGACTGGGTAAATGGAATTAGGAAACTTGAATTCCCACGTTGAGCTCTTCTAGCTATAAAATTCTGTGAATCTTCTTTCCATCTGCACAATATGGCAGGGGAAAAAGGCCCATTTCTAAAATTAAAAAAAAAAAGCATACTTCCACATCATGAAATCAATGTTTGATTATCTTAATAGAACTTGGAGTCTACAGATTCCTGTACGTCTGTCAAAGTGAGATGCGCCATGTTTGCGGGAATTCTGTTGCAGAGACTTGCTTGTGTCCTTTGAGTGAAGTTCTCAAGGCCCAGCAAATTTTCCTTTGTACACAGGGTCATTTATATTCTCATGGGTGGCTGACACTCTCGGACCCACTGTGACTGAACACTGGTGCTGATCCCCTTCAATTTTCAGAAGCAAGTATCTTCTCTGTCTCCATAAAGACACAAGTTTGATAAGTTACCTTGCTAATAGAGATTGTGTTTCAGGTGTAAAAATCGACAATAAACTCCATCTCCCCAGATGCCTACAGAGAAAATCCAAAGAACTGTTCCTCATGAGAATGTCTCTTTCATTTTCTCCTTAAATTTCCTCTGATATTTATATTTTCATCATAGAAAAGAGCCACACATATGGATTTAGTATAAAGTAGTGTAGAACTTTGGAGAATAGGGTAAGTTTCCTTGATATGTATCACATTTGTTATAAAATCACCAATTTAGTTAATATATTTGAATACAATTTTAGTAAAAATATAGCACTTTCCTATAAAGATTGAAGATTTCTCATTAGTATAATGGTATTATTGTGTATTACTCAGGCCATGGGTCACTAATCAGTAATTAGTATGCCTTCCTTAGGAATCTCTATATACTGAAAGAAACTATTATTTGTTTCTGAAGGTGTGCCTTACCAGAAATCGATAACCTTGAATAACCTAAAAATCACAAGCCTAACCTCCAATTTTTTGCAGAAGAATTATTTATATGGGTATTATATAATTTATCTATACATGAAAGGAAAGATAAATAAAACAGTATCCCTTTCAAAAGCAAGTTATTCATTAAAGGAGTGTATATTTCAGTTACAGAAGAAGGAAATGGAAAGCAAACAAAATCTATCTTGAAACACCAAGAAGCTGAGGAAGTCTACATATGCAAAGAAAATAAAGGGTTTAATCAATCATTTTGTTGTTTTATTCCCCAAGCATTGGTATTAATGAAAACCGTGGAGTGTTCTGAGAACTGAGATCACAACTGAGTCACTTTATCATCCTGATAAATGATTGGCCATGTATTTCACTGTCCTTCTCGAATTTTATTTGCCGTGGCAGGTAAAATTCTCCCTCGTAAAGTATCCAGCTAGGGAAATCACTTTGGAAGAAGAGGGAAGTCCAAATTTCTTAGAGGAGCTAAGAAAAATGAATCTGGAGATTACAGTGAAGGTTCTGAAAAAATGGATAGATTTTTAGTTCAAGTACATTGAAACCACCACTCAAGGTCCCTGACTATGTGTCAACATGTGTTCTCTGTGGAGGTTCCCAACTACCAAGACACCGTGTCCACAAATCAGAAGCAGCATTGATTGTCTCCCGGATGAGAGGATATTGCAAATTCTTATTATTTCATAGTTTGTTTACAGAAACAATCCTATTTGTTCCTTTTATGAGACTGAAATTTACTTTTAAGCTGATGTACATTTCATTTTCATGCGCATATATACTATGCAACACCTTTTCTCTTTGGCTTCGAACTTGCATTCAATCCATCTCTGCTTCCACTTCCAGAGTACTGGGATCACAAGTACATGCTAACATTTTGGGGACAGTAGGCCATATGGCCAATGTTCAGCCATCTTGTCCAAGTCTGCACCTTTAAGTTTCTCTTTCTCCAAGAGCTTGCCTTTTACCAGAAACTAACAGGCCCTGATATGGTTTAGCAGTTAGACTAGACAAAGATAGAGCAAGATACTCGGCATGGAAGAAGGTTATGACCCTGCCTGGAATTCTTTGTGTTTTGAGATAGCCTGCAGCTAGGTTGCCATAGCAATATGCTTCCATATCTCCTGGCTTATAAAAACTGCTGCCTGAAAAACAAAAGTTTGAGAGCTTGATCAATATTCAGATTTGCTCTCCTTTGTGTCTTGTGTTTTGTCTCTCATTCTGGCAATTCTCCTCCTCAGCTTTAGTTGAACCCCCGCTGGTCGGGGCACTAACATGTTTCCTTTAGAATATTTAAATCAAGATATGGAAGGAGAAAAAATATATCTCATCCCCATTTTGATGTAAGTAGGTATACTTACTTTCATTTTTTGCACAGTTATATTTTATGATTTTTGTGTTAGTTTGTTTTCTTAGAATATTACCAAAAAATGTGTATAAATAACTTGCTACAGAAATGAGACCCAACAAGTTGTGCAATAACTGTCATCTCTGGAATTTCTGGTTGTACTTTTCCATAACAAAGGGACAGTATAAAATACTGAAATATAATTCTTAGTTTTCAGTCAATTGTGGAAAATGAGAAGTGTCTGTACTTCAGTCAAGACAAATTATTAAAAAACACATTGGTTCAAAAAGTTTTTTTTTCTGTTGCTTTATGTTTACTTATTTTAATTCTTGGATGGTTCCAGACTTGTACACACTGAATTATACTCCTTTGCTCGGGGGAGACAGCATCCTTTTCCTTGGTGGCGTAACCACTGTTATGTTTCCCCGGCTTCAGTATATCACACACGCTTAGGTATTCAAGCTCCATTTTTATTTGGTACTAGTAATAATAACAAAAATTGATTATGCCATTCAAATTTAAAAGATCTTCTAATGAAGATTTTTGTCACCCTGGGGCTTGAGAGCCTTTCCAATGTAAAGCCTTTACAACTCACAAATTAGCTTTTCCTCATCAAAAGAAAAGAATTTAAACATGGATTCTTCATTGAAGATATTCTTTTGAAACTATCACTCTTAAACACCTGATTAAATTTTGTAGACATGGCAGCTCAGTGTGTCTGAGAGTGTCTCTAGCAACCCTTACTGTTTGTACATGTTTAGGTAAGGAGAAGTGGACCGGTTCTTGTTAGTTTCAGGGGCTTCCTGAAATAACTGAGTTGTTTAACACCTGAGTTCAGTGAGCTTCTCTGCAGAACGGAATATTTCACCTCCCCTTAGGATGCCCCCTTGTTTTGCCTTTCTTTTTAACATTCTGTGTCTTAAGGAGCTCCTCTCCAAGTCTGCCCGCTTCATCTCAAAGGAAACTGCTACCAAGGAACACATTCTGAAGCAGGAGGAATAGGGACAATTCGAGGGACGAGGAAAAAGCCTAGGTCTTGGAAAGGAATTGAAAGGCAGATGAGTCTCCTTGTAATAGCAGCACCCCCATAATGTGGAGACCTGAGTCTACAGTGAGGAACACGGTCTGTACCGGCCGGGCACGGTGGCTCACGCCTTTAATCCCAGCACTCGGGAGGCAGAGGCAGGCGGATCGCTGTGAGTTCGAGGCCAGCCTGGACTACAAAAGCGAGTCTAGGTCAATCAAGGCTACACAGAGAAACCCTGTCTCGAAAAACCAAAAAAAAAATAATAATAATAATAATAATTAATAAATAAATAAAATAAAAGCAATAAACAGATGTAGAATTCTTTGAGTAACACAGTTCTGTTGAAAAGTTAGGGCATATTGGTGAATTTGGAAAAGCTCACTTAGAGGCAATAAAACAATTGGGTGATGGAATGGACGTTAGCAAAGGAATCAGAAAGGATGAAATGTATTTGAATAGTTGCCATGTGCATCTCTTAGGTACCAGGGTGTATGTAAAACAGGATTGCGGGATGAGTGAGATATAGCACAAACGGCTCTGCATCCAGCAGCGTTAAACCATGGGAGCACAGTCTGCGTTGGGGTTGGAAGCAGAGAGAAGAGATTATTACACACGGGTACATGATTTAAAAATCTCAGTGAAGTTCCCAAGTTCAACTATCAAGCAGACATTTGGGGAGCTGGGACCCAAACTAAGAAGAGACATTTAGATTGGAGTTCATTAGTCCCTTCTATTTCCAAGGTACTCGCCAAGGACCAGGAGTGCTATAACCCAGCAGGTTTTAATTATTTAATCCTAATATTATTATTCCAGACTTGCAGGGAGGAGGGAGTGCAGAGAATTCAGCAACCTGTGATCATGTCACCATGAGTACAGTAGGTAGGAAGACAGAGGTGAGCAGCTGACCTGAAAATCCGTTCTTCTTCTTCATCAGAGAACATCCCAGGAGACACAAGGGAGACACTCAAATGAAAACTTGTAAAGACACCGACAATAGATGCCCCCATTCCTCCTCTGCAAAAACACTATAGTGATGGCTGACAGCAAAGCCCATAGATATGTAATGCATTGGGGATATGCACCTTGTATGATAAATGTCATGATAGAGGTAAAACATACTTTCAGCAAAGCATGATCATCATCCCATGATGAGCCTCTGTCTCTGCAGTGATGAGGTGCTTGAATGTGGGGTGAGGGAGGAAGGATGCGTTTGAGTTTGCCCCTGATCTTGTTAAACCAAATATCAACAAAGGACGTAAACAACATCAGCTTAACTCAGAAAAGCCCTTCAATCATTCCACGCATAGTGTTTGCTCATTTTCTAATAATTCTCTGATATCCCAAGTGGTTTGTCTCTCATCTTTTCTAATTACTCTATAAACATTATGATGGTCATAGTTATTTACTTTCAAATAATAATTGTGAGACACTAGTGGGATTTATTGTGCCTTCCATGTGAAAATCTAGACAATTGAATTGTCTGCTTTTGTAAGCTAATTGTGGTAATTATATTTGATTATATTAGAAATTGAAATAGAAACAGGATGGGAAATTGTATGTGGGTCTAAAGAATTATCCCTTAGACTCACTGTCCCCCTTCTGGTCAAGCCTCAGTTAAATGTTATTTTAGCTGTTTCATTGTAGTAAAACGTCAAAGTAAAATTTTAAATTATTGCTTTAAGATAATGAATTGAAATCGTATGACCCAATCAAAAATAGACACTAGATGTTTTCAAGTTTATAAAATTAATACAAACTGATTAAAAACTCCAAAATATTATGGAAAGAAAGAGAGTAGAATGTGAGATTGCAATGGTTGAGGACCTGGATGTGTGCTGTGCACCTAACACCACATTTTAAAAAGCCATTTTAATGCCAACACGACAATACTTAATATTAAAATGCCTTTTGCCTCAAGATGACTGTATAATCAAAATAGCTAAATTAAAGTGGCCATCAAGATGGAGGTTTTGCCAGCTCCCAGAACATGCAATAGTTCTCATTAAAAGATGCTGCTGCAACACAGTAGATCTTGTGAAATGCTCTGAAAAATATAGGTTATGTGTTATATTCACTTTGAGAATTACTGCACACAGCCGACTTCTTTCAGATTCATGGTGCATACTATCATTTCCAAACTCTGTAAAATACTTTACAAACCACTTAACGTTCTCTAGTTTCCAAAAGCTAATTTGAACACATGAGCCAGAGTGTGTGTGTTTGTAAAATGTTATCGCGGTTTCCTGTTTATTTCTCTTACCTAGGATGCTATTTTAAATGTTTTATGTAAATATAATACTTTGCATACATTTTATCCAGTGAGGTCAAAAGTATTGTTATTGCCATTTCGACAAGAAGAGGGACAGGCACAATTACTCTCTTAAATTGTTAATTTAGGAACAACTGTCTGGGACTGTTTGATTCAGATTTCTCAGAATCTTTGACTTGGTTTCTTAGATGAGACACTGTTCTAAAAGTTAAAGTTAAATGTTTTCCTGTGTTTGGTACAGCCGTTGAAGGGCACATTAATTCATATCAGTTATGGAAAGAATCATTAACCTGGCCTATTTTTCCTTCATTCATTCTATAGTGAAGGAGACATTTTAGATTTTTTTAATTGTTGTTGTTATTGTTTTTGTCTTTTTTTTAAAAAAAGGGACAAACTTCAAACTGTCTTCCTATGAAGTCTTTTTTTTATATTAACAAGGAATAGCTGTTTTATTTTTTATTACATTTTTATTAATTTATTCATATTGCATCTCGATTGTTAGCCTTTCCCCTGTTTCCTCCCATTCTTCCCTTCCTCCTGCTTCCCCCCTTCTCCCCTCCCCTATGTCTGTGATTGAGGGAGACCTCCTCCCCCTATATATGCTCTTAGAATATAGAGTCTCTTCTTGGTAACTTGCTATCCTTCCTCTGAGTGCTGCCAGGCCTCCCCATCCAGGGGACATGGTCAGAAAAGGGGCACTAGAGTTCGTGTGAGAGTCAGATCTCACTCTCCACTCAACGGTGGAGAATATCATGTTCGTCGGCTAGGTCTTGGTAGTGGTTCGAAATTTACTGCCTATATTCTCCTTGGCTAGTGCCTTAGTTTGAGGAGGACCCCAGGAACCAGATCTGCCTGTCATAAAGTTCTTCTTGTAGGTTTCCAGGACCCTGTGGGTCCTACTATTTCCCCATTCTTCCATGCTACTCTCACCTAAAGTCTCAATAGGATGTCCTCTCCTATGACCCACTTTCTTGGTAAGTGAAGTTTTTCATGGTACGTATCCCTTGGACTAGTGTTTTGATATAAGTGAGTATATACCGTTTGTCTCTTTTTGCTTCTGGGTGAACTCACTCATTATGATAATTTCTAGGTCAATCCATTTGTCCACAAATTTTGGGAATTCCTTGTTTTTAACAGCTGAGTAGTATTCCACAGTGTAAATGTACCACAGTTTCTTAGTCCATTCTTCTACTGAGAGACACTTAGGCTGTTTCTATGTTCTGGCTATTATGTATAAAGCACCTATGAACATGGTTGAGCATATATCCCTGTTGTGTGCTGGATCATCTTTTGGGTATATTCCAAGGAGTGGAATAGCTGGGTCTTGAGGAAGCCCTATTCCCATTTTTCTGAGAAAGCGCCAGATAGCTTTCCAAAGTGGTTGTACTAGTTTGCATTCCCACCAGCAATGAAGGAGTGTTCCTCTCTCCCCACATCCTCGCCAGCATGTGGTGTCATTTGAGTTTTTGATCTTAAACATTCTGATGGGTGAAAGATGGAATCTCAGTGTCATTTTGATTTGCATTTCCCTGATGAGTAAGGAGGTTGAGCATTTCTTTAAGTGTTTCTTGGCCATTTGGTATTCCTTTGTTGAGAATTCTCTGTTAATTTCCAAGCCCCATTTCGCAATTGGGTTGTTTGGTTTTGTGGTGTTCAATTTCTTGAGTTCTTTATATATTTTGGATATTAAACCTTTGTCAGATGAAGGGTTGGTGAAGATCTTTTCCCAGTCTGTAGGCTGTCACTTTGTTCTACTGACAGTGTCTCCTGCCTTACAGAAGCTTCTCAGCCTCATGAGGTCCCATTTATTAATTGTTGACATTAAGGCCTGGGCTGTTGATGTACTGTTCAGGAAGTTGTTTCCTGTGCCTATGTGTCCCAGGCTCTTCCCCACTTTTTCCTCTAACTGAATTAATGTCTCTATTTTAAGTTGAGGTCTTTAATCCACTTGGACTTGAGTTTTGTGCATGGTGACAAATAAGGGTCTAATTGCATTTTCTACATGTAGACATCCAGTTAGACCAGCACCATTTGTTGAAGATGCTATCATTTTTCCATTGAATAGATTTGGCTTCTTTGTCAAAAATCAAGTGAGCAAATGTGTGTGGATTCATCTCTGGGTCTTCAATTCAATTTCATTGATCCACCAGCCTATTGCTTTGCCAGTACCATGCTGTTTTAATTACTGTTGCTCTGTAGTACAGCTTGAAATCAGGTATGGAGATTCCTCCGGAGGATCTTTTATTTTATAGGATTGTTTTTGCTATTCTGGGTTTTTTTTTATTTCTCCATATGAATTTGAGAATTGATCTTTCAACATCTTCAAAATATTTTGTAGGTATTTTGATAGGGATTGCATTGAATTTGTAAATTGCTTTTGGTAAAATGGCCATTTTCACTATGTTGATTCTCCTGATCCACGAACAAGGTAAATCCCTCCATCTTCTGATGTCATCTTCAATCTCTTTCTTCAGAGATTTGAAGTTTTTTTTTCGAATAAGTCCTTCACTTGCTTGGTTAGAGTTACTCCTAGATATTTTATATTGTTTGTGGCTATCGTGAAGGGAGTAGTTTTCCTAATTTCTTCCTCTGCCTGTTTGTCATTTGTATACAGAAAAGCTACTGACTTTTTTGAGTTTATTTTGTATCCTGCCTCTTTGCTGAAGGTGTTTATCAGCTATAGGAGTTCTCTAGGGGAATTTTGGGGCTCACTTATATACACTATCATATCATCTGCAAATAGGGATAATTTGACTTCTTCCTTTCCCATTTGGATCCCCTTGATCTCCTTTTGATGTCTTATTGCTTTGGCTAGAACTTCAAGAACTATATTGAAGAGATATGGGGACAGAGGTCAGCCTTGTCTGGTTCCTGATTTTAGAGGGATTTCCTTGAGTATCTCTCCATTTAATTTACTGTTGGCTGTTGGTTTGCTGTATATAGTCTTTATTATGTTTAGATAAGTGCCTTGTATTCCTGATCTCTCCAGAACTTTAAACATAAATGGGTGTTGGATTTTGTCAAATGCTTTTTCAGCATCTAAAGAGATGATCATGTGGTTTTTTTCTTTCAGTTTGTTTATATGATGGATTACATTGATGGATTTCCGTATGTTAAACCATCCCTGCATGCCTGGAATGAATCCTACCTGGTCATGGTGAATGATGTCTTCAATACGCTGTTGTATTCACTTTGCGAGTATTTTGTTGAGTATTTTTGCATCAATGTTCATAAGAGAACTTGGTCTGAAATTCTCTTTTTTTGTTGGGTCTTTGTGATGTTTAGGTATCAATGTGACTGTGGCCTCATAGAAGGAATTTGGTAATATTCTGTCCATTTCTATATTTCAGAATAGCTTGAATAGTATCGGTATTAGCTCCTCTTTGAAGGACTGGTAGAATTCTGCGCTGAAACCATCTGGCCCTGGGCTTTTTTTGGTTGGGAGACTATCAATGGTTGCTTCTATTTCTATAGGTGAAATAAGGCTATTTAATTTGTTTATCTGGTCTTGGTTCAATTTTGGCAAATGGAATCAGTCGAGAATTTTGTCCATTTCTCTTAAATTTTCAAATTTTGTGGCATAAATGCCTTTAAAGTAGGTTCTTACGATTCTTTGTATTTCTTCAGTGTCTGTTGTTATATCTCCCTTTTCATTTCTGATTTTGTTAATTTGGATAGTATTTCTCTGTCTTTTAGTTAGATTGGCTAACAGTTTGTCTATCTTGTTAATTTTCTCAAAGAACCAGCTCTTGGTTTTGTTGATTCTTTGGATTGTTCTCTTTGTTTCTAATTTATTGATTTCAGCCCTGAGTTTGATTATTTCTAGGCATCTACTCCTCTTGGCTGTTTCTGCTTCTTTTTTTTTCTAGAGCTTCCAGATGTGTTAAGTTGTTTATGTGGGATGATTCCATTTTCTTTTTAAAGGCACTTAGTGCTATGAATTTTCCTCTTAGCACTGCTTTCAATGTGTCCCACAAATTTGGGTATGTTGTTCCATCATTTTCATTCAATTTCAGGAAGTCTTTTATTTCTTCTCTTATTTCTTCCATGACCCATGTGTCATTAAGTAGAAAGTTGTTTAGTTTCCACATGTTAGTATGCTTTTTGTTATTTCTGTTGTTGTTGAAGTCCAGCCTTAGACCATGGTTATCTGATAAGATACAAGGTATTATTTCAATCTTCTTGTATCTGTTGAGGTTTACTTAGTGACCATGTGATCAATTTTAGAGAATGTTCCATGGGGTGCTGAGAAAAAGGTATAATCATTTGTGTTTGGGTGGAAAGTTCTGTAGATATCTGTTAGATCCATTTGATTCATGACATTGGTTAATGAGGTTATTTCCCGGCTTAGTTTTTGAATCAAAGACCTATCCTTGAGTGTAAGTGGGGTGTTGAAGTCTCCCACTATTAATGTGTGGGTATCGATGAGTGGGGCAAGCTTTGTTAATAACTCTTTTACAAATGTGGAAGCCCTTGTATTCGGAGCATAGATGTTCAAAATCGTGATGTCTTCTTGGTTGACTTTACCTTTGATGAGTACGAAGTGTCCATCCTCATCTCTTTTGATTAATTTTGGTTGAAAGTCTATTTTATTAGATATTAGAATGGCTACCTCAGCTTGTTTCTTGTGACCATTTGCTTGGAATATTTTCCCCCAACCTTTTACTCTGAGGCAATGTCTGTCCTTGTGGTTGAGATGTGTTTCTTGAATGCAGAAGAATGTTGGGTCATGTTTATGCATCCACTCTGTTAGTTTGTGTCTTTTTATTGGAGAATTGAGACCACTGACCTTGAGAGATATTAATGACCAGTGATTGGTAAGTCCTTTCATTTTTGGTATTTGTAACAGTCGAGATTTTGTGAGGTTGTTATTATGCAATGGTATAGTTACCTATTTCCTATGTAGTTTTGGTTGTAGTTTGAGCCATTGGGGTGGAGTTTTCCTTCTAGTAACTTCTGTAAAGCCGGATTTGTGGCTAGATACTGTTTGAATTTGTTTTTGTAATGGAATATCTTGTCTTCTCTGTCAATGGTTATTGATAATTTTGCTGGATATAGTGGTCTTGCCTGGTATCTGTGTTCTCTTAGGGTTTGCAGTACCTCTGTCCAGGCCCTTCTGGCTTTCATGGTCTCTGCTGAGAAGTCAGGAGTAATTCTGATAGGTTTGCCTTCATATGTTACTCGGCCTTTTTCTCTTGCCACTTTTAATATTTTTTCCTTGTTCTGTATATTTTGTGTTGTTATTATTATGTGGCGGAAAGATTTTCTTTTCAGGTCTATTCTATTTGGCATTCTGTAGGCCTCTTGTATGCTCGTATGCATCTCCTTCTTCAAATTGGGGAAATTTTTTTCTAACATTCTATTAAAGATATTTTCTCGGTTGCCTTCTTCAATCCCTGTTATTCTCAAGTTTCATCTTTTCATGTTGTCTTTTATTTCTTGAATATTCTGTGTCAGGAACTTTTCAGATTTAGCATTTCCCTGGATGGTTGTTTCCAGTTCTGCGATTGTATCTTCAAGTCCCGATATTCATTCTTCCATTTCTTGCAATCTGTTAGATAAGGCCACCTCTGAGATGCTTGCTTTCTTCTCTGATGCCTCTTGATCACGTTTTTCTTCTGTGTGTTCCTGTATCATAGCTTCCATTTTCATCTTCATGTCTTGGACTGTTTTAATGATTTCCTTCATCTGGTTATTTATATTTCTCTGAAATTCTTCAAGTGCCTCTTTATATGACTCTTTTAACTCTTCAGCCCTCTTGTTTGCCTCCTCCTGCATTTGTTTACAGATTTTATTTGTTTCTTCCATTATCATCTTCTTTACTAAGGACTTGAGGTCATTTTCTTGACTATCCATTGTTGTTAGGTTCTCCAGGTTGTTTTCATTGGGAATGTTGGGATCCGGAGATGCCAAACTGTTTTGGTTTTTGTTAGTGTTCTTTCGCTGTCCTCTTGTCATTTTGATGGCTCTTTTGTTAGAAGGTATTTTGTAGTGACCTTCGCTGGTTGAGAGTGGTTAATTGATGACTGATTATAGATCAGGTGCTCATGCCTATGGGGATCAAGGAGTATTTCCGTAGAACAGGTAGGTGATCCGGTTTCACTCCTGGTGATTTTCCTCTGCACTGTGGGCTCCAGGCTGAGTTAGCCAAAGTAGATATCTGTTTGGACTTTACTGCTGTAATTCAGATCAGCAGTTTTGGACCTAGAATAAGGTCCGCACACAAACGTTCTGGTTCTGTAGGTTGATCCCAGCTGCCTGTCCTTCCTGTGGCTTTGTAGTCAAGACCTCAGGTAGATCATATCTTCTGGGGGTGTAGCTGTCTTTTAGGTCTGTCTCTATATCCTGTAGAGGTGTCCAACCTCTCCTAGAACTATATGCCTGGAGGGACCAAGGTTGCTCTTGGTCAGCAATTAGACTCTGCAAGCAAGACCCACGTTTCATCTCCTGATAACATGAGAGTGCCTGCCTTGCTCGGGCCAGGAGCCCCAGCTAGGCTCTCTTGTTCTGGGAGTGCAGGGCCAGGGCCTTGCAGCTGGGACCAATAGGGTTGCAGAGCTCTGGCGGTCGCCCACGAAACCAGATCTTCCTGCCGGGCTATGATGCTCTACTAACGGTCTAGGTCAGTAATTAGACACTGCAAACATGACCCACCCACGTCTCATCTCCCGATAGTGTGAGAGTGCCTGCCTTGCTCAGGCCAGGAGCCCCAGCTAGGCTCTCTCGATCGGGGAGTGCAGGGCTAGTGCCTTGTGGCTGGGTAGGAACAATAGGGTTGCAGAGCTCTGGTGGAAGCCCGCAGAACCAGGTCTTCCCGCCAGGCTCTGATGCTCAGGAACCAGGTCTTCCCGCCAGGCTCTGATGCTCAGCTATCGCTCTAGGCAAGACCCACATCTCCTGATAGGTCTGTGGAAGCAGTCCAAGCTGATTTCTCACTGCCGCTGTTGTAGGCTCAGTGATCGGTGTTAGGTTGGGCCCTGGATGGCCAGAGAGCTGCAGTCCCACTTTAGCTGTCTCTGTTGGGTCCCACCACCTGTGTTTCCAGTCGGCCTAGGTGGGTGACCTCTGCAGTTTGGGATGGTGTGGAAGGAGGAATCATAGGGCAGATTCACCCTCTTCACTGAGACTCCTCTGGCTGGGGACCCCAGTAAATCCCCTCCTCAAACAGCGAGTCTGTGCTTTATATGCAGGCTGCAGTTTGCCTGTGGATTCTGTTCCAGAGTTTGGGGAGTGAGTTTAGCACCTCTGGGATGTTGCTTGTCCCAGGGGGGTAGGCCCCTGTTTGGTCTGCAGCCTTTGGTGCCCCACTCACCTACAGTTCTCAAAGTCTAGCAATCTGTTGCTCCATTTATGTCCCTGGTCTCCTCGGAGTAGATCAGATACGTGGCTTATTGGTCAGCGCCATCTTGGAATCCCCTGTTTTTGTCTTTTTGAGACAGGGTTTCTCCGTGTAGCCTTGGCTGTCCTGGCCTCACTTTGTAGATCAGGCTGGCCTCGAACTCACAGCAATCTTCCTGCCTCTGTCTCCCTGAGTGCTGGGGTTATAGATGTGCGCCACTGTGCCAAGCTTTAGTGTGGATTCTTTATCACAGCTGATTCTGTAGTTGGCTGCTATATTTGATTACATATTTAGATACAACTAGATGAGAGATGTCACCTTTTAATATAGTCAGGTTAATTTGTTTTGGTTTGCTTCCTTTGGTTGTGAGTATGTTTAAATCATTAAGATCATATTTTAAATAAGGTCAGTGAATTCTCTAAATGTAGTAAGACTGGATATTCACTTACTCAATTTTTCATAGACATTTTATTTATACTGTAGAACTGCACACGTGCATGTAATAAGTACATCTAAATACTATGTAGTAGTCATTCTATTTATTGGTGAATATCAATGCTTAAAATCACATAAAAACAATTCATTCCTTGATGGAATGTATTATTCCATTTAATGTGTGTGTGTGTGTGTGTGTGTGTGTGTGTGTGTGTGTGTAATTAACATAGGTTCCAAGACAGAAGAGAAACAACAATTTAATTCTACCAGTCATTCCATTCAATTAATCTATGACCACAAATTCCTCATGTAAGTATTTTCTAAAGTAATGCAAACCTAAAAGTCAAAGCCTTACTTCTGATTCAGTCTGAGTAGCTTAAATGGTTCTTCCTAGGACTTTGGGCAGGTAAACAGACAAGAATATGTTTCCTTGTTTCAAGTCTATGTTATAATCAGCTTCCACCTTTGTGTTCTTTTCAGTGTCATACCTTAAAAAGATATTAATCATTTTGCTTAAAAAAACATTCAAGATATTCCCAACTGCATCATGATAATTGCAATGGGAAAGGACTGCATAAAACGAAGGATTTTGAAGATTGAAGACAGAAACAGATAAAGGAAAATTGAGAGCCATGGCTGAGGAGAGACACTTGCTCCCTCTAATAAGCCATGGGCACATTCTGGGATTCTGAAGTCTCACTGGGCAGAGATAAAGTGAGGCAGTACTCTTCATTGTTTTTAACACTGGAATTAATTTAGAGACAAAGGTAGAAAGTGCAATTTTGAACCGTACAAAAACATGGATGACAAAATTTGGGAGAGGGTAATAGACAATAAAGGTTTAGAGTTTAGGCATGCTCACGTGCTTGGTGTACCCAGTGGAAGGCATGATTCAGAGGAGTTAGTTCAAGCGGAAGCTGAATGCAGACACTCTGCCTTGACATGATTCACACTTGGCTCTTTGTCAGGGCTTTCGGAACCTCCGCATCTCTCAGTACCATTGCCAGGATTACTTTTATAGTCCTGCATTCAAAATACTCTCGTTTATTAGTGAAGGAAAATACTTAAACATGATTATCCAATGGTAGTCTGTTAAGCCATACAGAGACATTAAAGTGAGTGAATTGTAACTGGAGGTTGGGTTGATAGTGGACTTTATTCTTCTAGTTATGATTTTGAATCAACGAATATAAAACTAATCCTAACAGTGGATTTCTAAGGAAGAGATTGCATGTGCCTTGTAGCATTTGATCTGATGCTGAAATTGAAATTAGTGTGTCTCCTAAAACATGCAAAACAATCACAGGTAAAGACAGGCAACTTCCTCTTGGGGATGAGGCATGTTTTAGGGGAATAGGCATCCAGATATGGATTTTTAGATGCGAAGACAGACAATGGCAAGGCCTCATCCTCTCGGTTGAACACTGCGACTCTGCTTTCCTAAATCCATCCCATTCGTCTCTTTCTGGGGTCACTTTAATACTTGATCCTATCACGGCAACAGACTCTGAGTAGTATAAGCTAACTCATTTCATTCTATTCCTTTTTATTGTGTTTGTTTTGGGGACCTGGATATATGTTAATTGAAATAAATTAATCTCATTGACAGAGAAATAAGGCTGGCTATATCATGTAAGTTGATCCATTTGGAGAAAAAAAGAAACCTGGTTCATTTTTTTTCACTTGCTCCATGAAATATCACGAGCAACCTTTGCTAAATTGCTCCTGGCAATATAGCCATGATCATTAGAGAAAGGACAGAAGAATGACAGCAGAGGTAAATGGGGACATGATCTAAACCCTCGAGGTCTACTCATCAGTTACCAGAGTGTGAAATAATCCTGGCTTATCAGAGTTGACTTTCAGCTCTACTGTGTATATCTGATAGCATCCTGTCAAAAAGTGCTACTACAACTGTAACCACTTGTGAGGAGCAATAAGAGTGATCAGGAGAATCGATAACTTATTTATCCACATTCCTAAGATGCAATGATATTGAAAAAAAAACAACAAAACAAAACAGTCTTTCCCTCTCTGGTTTCTTATATGCACAATGGAGTGAGTACTAAAAATCATATTCAAAGATTCGACGTGTAAGAATGTCTGCAGAAATTTCAATGGAAATCACTTCTACAAATAAACAAGGAGGTAGTTGGGAATAGATGCATTCAATATAACACTGCCCAATACAGTGCCAGGGTAATGTAGAAAATGCCACCAAATTTGGCGTATCTGGTTAAAACTTATAATTTATAGCAGTATGTTTTGTCAAAAATGAAGATGAACACTGAATTATTTTCCTTAAACAATTTTTTGTGGCGTTAGAGATTCAGCCTAGAGTCTTCTAGGCAAGCACTCTGCCACTGAGCCACATCCCAGTTGCTCCTTGGTCGGGTGGTTTAGAGGTGGTTAAGAATGATTCTGAACCTTGGCGTAAGAGTAACCATTGTGGGCCAGAAGAGATTAATGAGAAAGAGTTTGTCCCATTAACTCTGTATTGATGCCTTCAAGTTTTCTCCCAAATTTTACAAGTGTATGTCACTTAGGATACGGATGACTTACACTCAACACCAGGCAACAACACTATCATGAAGGGCTGAGGGTTCTCAAAATCTTGCTACAGTACTAAACCTGAAAGAGAAGTGGTCGGTGTTTCTCGTTGGTGAAAGGGTGGTTGCTTGATTACTCCAAACGCAACTCACCCATTTGGGGGTGGGACTTGCAATTCTGGGAGGGACTGGAGACTTGCTTGTAAATGCCGAGAGCGTTGCAGTTCTTGCGCGCGGCGCTGAGACACAGAGATACACTCTTGATGAAGTCTGATGGAAAGGTTGTTGTACTGGAGGGATTTTAAGAGCATGGGTGCTACCTTAGGGGAAAGCATTACCTGTGTACATGTCCGTCTAATTACCTCACTACATACTAAATGGAGACTGGCTGCCCAGGAATGCCTCTGCTAGGTGTATCTTACACAGGATTTTGGCTAGATCTGGGTAAGGGTTTAAGGTTTACCGCCTGTATTGTCCTTGGCTGGTGCCTTAGTTTGAGCAGGACCCCTGAGCCCAAATCTGCCTATCATAATGTTCTACTTGTAGGCTTCTAGGACCCTCTGGATCTTTCTACTTTGCCATTCTCCCATGCTTCTCTCATCTAGAGTCCCACTAGAATGTCCTCCCCTCTGTCTCAGTTTCCTGGTAAGTGAAGGCTTTCGTGGGACATGCCCCTTGGGCTAATATGCAGGTATAAGTGAGTATATACCATTTGAGTCTTTCTGCTTCTGGGTTAACTCACTCATTATGATCATAGAGTGGAGAGTGGGATATTACTTTCTCACATACTCTGGTGCTTCATCTTTGACCAGGTCCCTTGGAGGGGGAGACCTGGTGGCACTCAGAGGAAGGACAACAGGTTACCAAGAAGAGACTTGATACCCTATGAACATACACAGGGGGAGGTAATCCCCCTCAGGAACAGTCATAGGGGAGGGGAATAAGGGGAAAATGAGAGGGAGGGAAGAATGGGAGGATACAAGGGATGGGATAACCATTGAGATGTAACAAGAATAAATTAATGAAGGAGAAAAAAAACCAGGATTTTGGCTGCCAGTGATCCTGCATACTTTCTACAATCTTTGAAGCCATTGGACCAGTATATTCCATGCAATGGCTTTACTACACTTTATTAATCCATCTCATTCCTTACTTGGCTCCTTCCAATGTGATGTCCAGACCAGCAGTATAATCACCTAAGGACTTTTCTAAATTCTTACAAAAATGTGCAGAATGCAATCTTATTTGGGGTCTAGAAGACTGTGTTTAATAAGCCTTTATGTACCAATGTTTGGAAAACTGAGTTTTGGTTTTAATTTTCAATTGTTTTTATGTTTTGGCCCAAAGCCTGTGGCATCCTTTTTAAAAAATTATTATTTATTTATTATGATTTATTCACATTAAATCCCAATTGTTATCCTCTTGCTCTTATTTTCCCATTCTCATCCTCCTTCCCTCTTCTGCCCTATTCCCCTCCCCTAGATCTCTGACTTGGGGCGGGGTAGGGAAAGTACCTCTCTCACCATCTGATCTCTGCCTGCCAGGTCTCATCAGGATAGCCTTTCCTCTGTGTGCCCACAAAACCACATCACAAAGGGACAGTGATCAAATCACAGGCACCAGAGTTCATGTCAGAGGCAGTCTCCACCCTCCCCCACCTGCCCATGTGGAGAATGAGCTGTCCATTGACAATGTCTGAACAGGGAGTCTAGGTTCTCTGCTTGCAATGTCCTTGGTTGGTGTAACAGTTTATGAAGGCCCCTCTGGGTTCAGATCCACAGCGTTTGATGGTCTCTTTGCGGAGTACCTGACCCATCTGGGTCCCTTCATTTCCCAACTCTTCCATACAACTCTCCTTGGTTTACCCAGAGTTCTGTTGCGAGCCCCAGTGTCTATCCAGATTCCGTGCTGGGTGAAGTCTCTCAGGGGACATTTATGTTGGGCTAAAATCCACTTATAAGTGCATATATACCATTTGTTTCTTTCTGGGTCAAGGTTACTTTATTCAGGATGAACTTTTCTAGTTACACCCATTTGCTTGCAAATTTCAAGATTTTCTTTTTCTCTTTCTTTCTTTCTTTTATTTATTTATTTATTTATTTATTTTTTATAGCTGAAAATACACACATTCCTTTGTGTAAATGTACCACAGTTTCTTTATACATTCTTTGGCTGAGAGACATCTAAGTTGTTTCTAGATTCTGGCTGTTATGAATAAAGCTGCTATGAACATAGTTGAGCAAATGTCCTTGTTGTATTGTGCTGGTGGGAGTGCAAACTGTACAACCACTTTGGAAATTAATCTGGTGTTTTCTCAGAAAACTGGAAATAGTTCTACCTCAAGACACAGCTATACCACTCCTGGGCTTATACCCCCAAAATGTTCCACCACACAACAAGGACATTTGCTCAACTATGTACATAGCAGCTTTATTCATTGGCTGCCCTTACAAAGGTCTTGAGTTCAATTCCCAGCAACCACAAGGTGGTTCACAATCCATCTGTAATGAGATCTGGTGCCCTCTTCTGGCATGTAGGTGTACACACAGGCAGAACCCTGTATACTTAAATAAATTAATCTTTTAAAAAAGAAAGAAAGAAACAAAGAAAGAAACAAAGAAAGAAGAAAGCAAGCTGAACATCTTTTTTCAGATCTTTGATTGGTATACATTCCCCCAAAGTTATTAGCCCTTCAAAATTAACCAAATTCAAATGTAATGCTACTGGTGGATAAATGAATGAAAACTCAAACATATTTTGTTTTAAATACTACACAAAATATGTAGAGAAGTTTTCACTGAGACATCAAGACACCAATTATATACGTATTATTCACCCTAAAACCACAACAGATAGCACTGCCAAATCTTTTGTGCTTTTATAAATTGAAATATATCACAGCATGTTGACATAGACACGTTATACAGGTTGCATGTATATAGAAAGGAAGATACAGAAATACAGATGCACAGATATCTCAGTTTCATCTCTGAAATTCTCCACAAGGAAGAACCTATTGTCTCGCCTATACAGTGTGTAGTCAGGAAATAATCCACTGCATCGGGTCCTTATGGTTCAGGTCAGATGTGAAAATCCACACTGCTTAAAACCATGCCCTTCCAGAAGTTAGGATCTAGTGATGGAGAAGATGAAGTCCTATCATTTTACCCAGATGTAAGACATTTGTATATGTTGCCAAGCTGACTAAGTCTGTCTTGTGTCAGAATCACAATTTTTATTTTTTTATTAATTTATTCAGATTACATCTCAATTGTTATCCTATCACTTGTATCCTCTCGGTCCTCCCTCCTTCCTGCTTTCACCCTATTCTCCTCCCCTAGGTCTATGACCGAGGGGGGTCCTCTTTCCCCACTGTATGGTCATAGGCTATCAAGTCTCATCTTGGTAGCCTGCTTATTCTTTCTGAGTACCATCAGGCCTCCCCATCAAGGGGAAGTAGTCAAATATGGGGCACCAGAGTTCATGTCAGAGTCAGTCCCCGCTCTCCACATTACCGTGGAGAATGTCCTGTCCGTTGATTAGATCAGAGTAGCAGTTTGATGTTTACTGCTTGTATTGTCCTTGGTTGGTGCAATAGTTTGAGCAGACCCAGATCTGGGCCCAGATCCACCCGTCATGATGTTCTTCTTGTAGGTTTCTAGGACCCCCTGGATCCTTCTATTTCCCTGTTCCCCTCACAATTTTGAATTTGCCTCAGCTCAAGTCTACTTTTCAAGCTTTCCCTTTTCATAGTAAGAAAGTATAACACAAGAACCCCTGTATCTATTAATATTAGCTTCTGAAAATGATGATAATAGTGTGTGTGCATCTTCATATGAATGTATATAGGTGATAGATAGATAGATAGATAGATAGATAGATAGATAGATAGATGATAGACTGAAAGACATAAATAGCAGTAGTTTTCAAGACTCTGGATCTGTGTACCTGTCTATATAAGAAAGCAATAGTGAGCCAAGAGGAGCAAGCCAGTAAGCAGCACTCCTCCGTAGCCTCTGAATCAACTCCTGCAGGTTTCCGCCCTGTTCAAGTTCCTGCTCTGACTGCTTTTGAAAATGAACTGTTAATATGAAATTTTAAAAAACAAAATAAAAAGAAAGAAAGAAAGAATAGAAAAAAGAAATTGCAAGTGAAATAAACCCTGTTCTACCCGAGTTGGTTTTAGTTGTGGTGTTTCATCATGACAATAGAAGCCATTGGACAATGGCATTTTCTATTTTGTGTTCTTTCACCAGCTGAAACCAAGGGAATGTTTTCTTGGCATCCATTGTTTATGCTGTGAGCCTGTTTCCACTCTGAGAAGGTGCTCATTCACAGTTGCCAGGCCCTGACTCCCAACCAAGACTGTCAGGGAGAAAACAGGCTACTTTTCAACTGCCCTGAACTCTTTTAACTCAGAAAAACTATTAATCATTATATCACACGCTAAATGGAATGGGCTTAGTAAAGTGTGGGACGACAGAAAAATAAGTCTTATGATAATTTTACTAGCCTCACCTTTCATAGACCAAAGTGCGGTGCTGTAAGGCTTGTGACCATGAGAACCAAGCATTCCAAGTGCCTTTAGTGTGAACAGAAGTCAGCACATGGGACATCATATTAATGTCTGACAAATGCTCACCTTTTGCAAATGGACACAATAATCAGACCAAGCTGCCTCCCCAGATGGTGGTAACTATCCTTAAAGGACAAAACCAGAAATTAGATATAGTGTTTCCTTCTAAAAACACACTCTGAAAGAACAACATTCAAGTTCCCTGTTTTCTTCCCTCCTGATCTGCTCATGAATGCTGTCTAATGCAAGGACAATCATCCTTTTTAACATTTTAGTACCTAATGATTATTTTAAAATAATGCATTTTAAATTACACCAAAATTCCCCTGTGATGTGTGCTTCATATATCGTCAGTACTATGATATTCTTGAGGGTAGAGTTCTTACTGCATTCACCTACATATCTCTAGAGTTTAGCATAAAATCCATGATAGTGATGTACAAACTTGTTTCTCGAATACAACTGAATCAGAATATTTGAAGTTCATGATTACATTATGATGTCAAATATTTCAACAGGAAAGTTGCCTTTCCTCATAAAGTTACCAAACAGTAATTTCAGAGATTAGCTTGAACATTGGCATTGTCCTTACCTTTCCATGATATATGTTTCACAAAAGTAAAAACAAAAGAGCATTATCTCCAACAGAAAATATATAGATCTTGTTCCTTCAATGTCATAATAACATAAATTAGTGGCATTAGCGCAGAGTCTTTCCAGTGATTAAGCCAGCTAGAAATCACAGAAATTCATATTTTAAATTTAAGTAATATATCTTATAGCAGTAAAATTGTGGCTGTATAAAATTTATTTAAAATTCTAATAAACATACTTACAAGGAAATGCTAAAATATGTATATAGCTTCAACTCAATAATTCATATCTTTGTCCCTGGGTAATGTAACATTTGAACTGTGTGTGTTGCCAGTTGACTTGAGTGATCCTTCTGCTTATATAATTAACTGGCATCCCAGGTGTACCTAGATACTGCATTTGCAGAAACTATGCTGTTCTGAGCTGGAGATTTGGATCATTGAGCCAAGTAAATTATTCATGTGTTAAATTTATTTAGAATGCTGTGAGAAAAAAAAGGTGCTTTCAGCTTTTTCTGATTTATTTTTTCCCATTAAACCAATGGAGATGGATCATTGTATAATACTTAAATAGTCTGGAGAAAACATGAAACTAAGTGTCTTGATGGAATTAGACATTAAGTTCTTCAAGTACACAAATATTATATATAGTTTATATATGCACTAAAGTGATCCAAATTTACATAAAGTCTAAACTATATATGTACTTTAAAAAGCAGCGTTTTTCTTTATTTAATGCAGTTATTACAAACTCAGATATGTCCAAGCACAACAGTACATAAAGGCAATCCAAAGCAGATGCTTTCTTCTAGGAAACAAAGGTGAAATAATGTATCAACTAAGGACCATGCATGGTGAGGACCTAGACCCCTGCTCAGATGCAGTTGATAGGTAGCACAGTTTCCTTGTGGGTCCCATAATATCAGGAGAAGGGGCTACTTCTGACATGGACTCTGGAGCCCACACATCAGTCAATTCCCCCTGGTGGGGTGGCCTTGCCATGTCAGAGAGAAAAAGGACAAGTCCAGATGAGAGTTGATTGACTAGGGTCAGATGATAATGGAGGAGGGCTGCCCATTTCTGATGACTAAAGAAGGGGGAGGGGGAGGGATGAAGGAGGGAGGGTGGGACCAGGAGGAGACAGGGAAGGAGGCTACAGTCAGGATGTAAAATGAACAAATTAAAAATAAAAAAATGTGAAAAAGGGAATTTCAACTTTAAAATGTTATTGTAAACCAGCTATGATGATCTGTCATCACATATGCTGCATACTGTGTTTGCACACTCTCCTGAAGTACCATATGTCCAGCTTGATAAACGAGCAAGCCAAATAACTGATTTATTGAAGTTGGTCCATTGGGTAGGCATAGAGGCGAGAGCTAAATCCTGAAGCTTTTCCCTCTTTTTCCCCTCTACTCTATAGCCTTCAGTTAAATGAGAAAGAATGATACAAATAGAAGATACAAAATATTAACTGCCAAATAGAGGAGTGATGATAACGTAATATTAGAACATCAGGGTTTTATGTTTCATACTTCAAACTGTGAAGGGCAGAAAAGGAATTTGAGATTTATCATTTAGCTTAGCCCCCAGTGGCTCAAATCTCAGGCAGGGACATTGGGATGCTCTAGAGCTTTAAAGCTAAAGACATGAGGAGCAACCAGATAAGAATAATATATTTTGGGGCTATTATATAGCTATCATAATACTAGACATTTCTCTGATCCTTAAAAGCTCATTCTACTTCCTTTACTTTGAGGAGGGCCTCTAAAAGTCATCCCCAGGTCATACAGTCCATGGAGTATTTACAGCGGCTGGCCTCCGTCTCACAAGATGGTGACAACCATAGTTACAAGCACAGGTCACAACCTCCCAAATATACCTACAGCTTTAAGGGCTAAAGATCCATAGCAAAGCTCTACATTTCCATATATGGCTCCAACCAATCTTTTTACTATGAAACTGTAGGCGACTGCTTGTTTTCTTCATGTTGCACACCAACTGGACTTTGTAAGAACTCAGAATCTTCATCCAGTGCTGCAACAGCTCTAAGCCTTTCACCATTTTTCCTTATTTTATGCTTTTTCTTTAAACATAAAACATGTGTTCATTGAATATTTGCTATGAAACCTTGTCTGCCTCAGAGAAAGGCTTTATGTTGGTACTGGACACTCAAGGGCCAAAAGTTCTAAGGGACAGGTTAAAAAAAAGAAAATAAGAAAGGAAGGATGTGGTTCTGATCCTTAGGCCACCTACAAGGTCATGGCTCATCGCTGTGAAAAATGAGGCATATAGCTGAAGGGAAGAGACATTTGCCTCTGGCTACATTAGAGCAAGGTAATGCAATATTCTTTCAGCCTCAATATAGTCACCTTTTGTTACAATAACATGGGGACCCAGTCAGGAAAAGCTGTTTCCTCTGGATCAAGAGAAAGGAATCTACTGGCCTAGGAGGAGTGGTAACATTCTAAGCTACCCCAAACCATACAAGTTAATCCACTTGGGCCCCTCAGTCACCATGAGAAGTAGCCCACCCACAGAAAGGCAAATTCTTCTAATACTATGTTAACTAGATGGGAGGCACCATTATCTCCTTAATGAGATAATGTATTCTTCCTTCCCAGGATTCTTGCTCTTCGGGCAGGACTACATTTTCTTGTCTTGGTCTCTTTCTTTTGGATGCTGTCCAAACCCGAAGCACGCTCTCTCCAGTTCTTACAGGATTTTGCTTCTTTGAACTCTCTGCTCTTTGGCTGTGCAGCTGCTTTACAAACCTCTATGCTTTGACACACACACACACACACACACACACACACACACACACACACACAAAAGTTATAGAATTCTTTGTTCTTTTTCCTCATCTTGATCTTCCAGGCAGCTGAGATTTAAATACTGCCTTTCCTACATGTGTATATTAAATTCTAATAAATACGTCCTCAAACCTCCTGAGTCTGTTCTTAAATTCTTAATTAATGAGACCAAGAACCTTAAGAAAGGAACCTTAATTTTCTCAAATAACATTACGGGATTCATGGGAGACTGCTTTTCGTAATATGAGCAAAAGACAGTAGTATCAACTGTTTGAGGTAAGTGTTTGTTCAATTTTGTGGAGAAAGTGATAACAGTGTAGTAAGATGTCAGCAGCCAGCTCATTCAGATTGCTCAAGAACGGGAGGAAGCACTCACCCACCTTTGGGAATTCCCACGGGTGTTTGAAACACAGAGCTTATCGTAAGGTTGTAGACTTCTGTGTGGGCAGGAAACATATGGTTTTCATGTTCTTAGGTTTATTTGCATAAAATATGAATACATAATACAAAGATTGATTGAATTTTTAATGCATATACAGTGTTCAAATATAGGTTGTATAGAGTCATACACAAATATTATATAGCTTGTTATTGTACCACTAATTTCTGGCACACAATAGGTACTACTGAACTATTTTTCCAATATGAGGATGCTTAGTATTTGAGACATCTTCAGTCAGATGAAACAGTAATAGGCATATGTAATAAGAGTATTAACTATAATTTGGCATTCAGGAAGCATGGGCCAGATGCTTTCTTGTTTGTTTTGTTTTTTTTTTTAAGTAACTAATGCAAATTCATCCTCATACTAGCTTGAGAAAGAGCTATTTGTTATTGAATCATATATTTGACACTTACCTACTGATGACCTTGGGAGAATACTTTAATTAATCTTTAATTCAGTATCAGAAGATTTTTTTAAAAAAAAGTAGGACAGTTCTACATTCTTGGGTGACTGTGCTGAGTGCAGCCTGCATGATGACCTTCACAGAGCAGACAGCCGTGGCGATGTTCATTTCTGTCTTCGTGGTTCTTTTCTTGTGGTACCCTGGCCTCGGAGGGTAATGAGTTTGCAAAGGAACACCAGAGTGATGCTTACTTAGAAGTGACCTATGCAGTCCCCTTATGCTTTCTTTTTATTTTGTTATTTTTTATAACAAAAAGGCATCTGTGTATTGGTGAGTATGGCTCTTTACATTCCTGCTACAGATTGCTTTATGTGCAATTCCCCATTTCCCATCTCCTCACAGCCTGCACGTTGGAGGCATCAAAGGTCGCTGGGGAGAGTCATCCATCACTTTGACACTTTTTATGAGTTTACTGCTCCTGATGGTGATTATAGCAAGGGCTGCTTAAAAGTGATAACTGCCAGAGGCATTTGATGCACATGGTATTGATAATAGAAATATGTCTTAAGTTGAGGGCAATGGAAAAATACACTAAAGTAAACAAAAGGCAAGCTGAAGATATTGTCAAACGTAAGTGGAATGTAAAATGTAGGTGGTGATAGAGAAATGTTGATTTCAGAAATAAGTAAACTTATTATCATCCTGTATAAATCGTCTGTGTACATGGAATATACCTCTTCAACGAAGGTAGATTATCCATATTAAAATTAACCATTTAGCCACTTTCCTAATATAATATTCACAGAATTGAGATCAGCTAGTTCAAAAATGCTAGTTGCCAGTACAAAATGTTATCAATGCTTTGTTGAATGTGTATTGTTGTTGTTATTATTATGTCAGGAGTATATTCTACTAAAAATTGTGAAACAAAAATAATGAATTCCAGCCAACAGTAATAACTTACATTATTTGAGTATGAAGAAAGTGTTCCACACTGTAAGATGCACTTTATATTTTCTTATGTAATTAATTGAGTACTTAGATTTTGGTAGTGGTGGTAGGTAGATTAATTAACAATATCTTTTTCCTCTGTTCAGATTTATAAATAAATGAAATCCAGTATAAGGAAGGAAATAGGTTAAAGCAGAACACTATTTTCTTGTTTCCAATATTTGTTGAAACACAAAGCTTTAGATTTGCAGCCAAACGGTACAGCTGATGCTTCATTTGAAAGTAAACAAACCTCTCTCTCTCTCTCTCTCTCTCTCTCTCTCTCTCTCTCTCTCTCTCTCTCTCTCTCTCTGTCACTGACTAAACTGGACACAGTGAAAGTATCCCTAACACTGCAAATGCCTTCCCCATTATGTTCATAGCAGGGCAGGCAGCACAATGGAATGTTGCCCTCCAGGAAAACAGGCAGCCCTGAAGAGAGAAGGCTCCAAGATAGGCAAGTACATTTCATTTCTCCACAACTGGCTAACCAGATTAGACCCTGCCTTATCAGGAATATGAAATAAAGAGACGGAGAATGTAAAGTTATTTCTCCAAAGATTTTTTTCCCCAAGAAAATGTCAAACTTCTTTCGGCAATGGAAATAGAAGTGAGGCATAGTCGACTTTCTCCAGTGATTATCATAGTGCTGTATAACTAACAGCAAAAGAAAAACAAACAAACAAACAAACAAAGCAAACAAACAAACAAGTTTGACATGCTAATTCTTTTCTTAGTTTGACAAAACTAGTAGTGGTAGACATAGGGTATTGCTCGACCATGTAAGCATGAAAGCTTTTACCAGCCTATGTGCACTTAATAATTTACAGTCCTATTTAAAGAACATGGGAGTACTTTGATTTTACATAACTTGAAGATTACAAACAGCATTAAAGAAGTATAAATAGTATTTATGTACAGTTAATACAGAACTATTCTGAAATATGGAACATAATGCATAATGCAAGGTTAAACTTTTTTGTTTCAATTCTTCTAACTAGAACAAGTTATACATTCAGGTCAAGTGGGAAGCAGTTTCCTAAGGATAGAAGAGCAATGCCCGCCTGGCTCAGTTTCATAAACACAAATAATATGTTTATGTTCTAAGAATAAAATATAATTTCATAGGAAATTGATGTGTGCATATGAGATAATAGCAAGAGACTTACACTAGGAAAAATGGAGGGGAATCACATCAGGATGTGATTTTGCAATATATGTTAAGGGGATTTAAAAATCCCTCCTGGAGTCATTAAGACTACCTCTGACTTTAAAAGGGGAGTCATGTGCACAATTCAGCATCAGCTCACCTGGAAAGACACACCAGTTGTTGAAATAATGATATGACGGCTTGTGAGGTACCAAACACTTTCTGATTGGATTGAGGACCCCCCTCACCTCTATAGAGGAAAATACATTCCTGGTACTGCAAAAGTGGCAAAAAGCCTATGGTTGGGAAAGTCCCAAGTTTTAGGGCGGTAGTAGGGTTACCACTGTTGTTTTGCTAAATGTTCCTGCTCTCAGTCTTCCTTGCAAATATTTGTGCCAGCATCCACAGACTAGTATTGTTCTTGGGCTTTGTTAGAGAAGCCTCTATTATACAGCGGGTAGTGGTTAATGCAAACTCACCACTGGTGAGCATGCTGAGAAAAACGTGACAACGTAGCCCTAAGCAAAATATTTATATCACACATTCTTAAGGCTCAGGGTGTTTCTTGGAAAAGAGGATGGAAAGAAGGTAAGAGTTAGAATATGAACTGCTGCTGTGAAATTCTGTCTTCTGCATGTGACCTGATAATTTATAGTCGTGAATGTACGGAAGCTTCAGTTACCTGTGTAAGCACTGCACAACACCGGGCCCTTCAAGCATCTCATGTTGGGTAGGGTATCAACTGAAGAAGTATCATCCCTCGCTGAAGAGCTATGGACAGTTAACAACTGCTTGGGGGGGAGTAGGAATCAACTTCTTCGGTGGAATAGACACTGGTAAATTGTCCGTGCTCCAGTACATAAATTAGACCCTTACCCATACTCATACAAATAACCTTAAACTGAAAGCAATACACAAAACGAGACACAAAAGTAGGAGGGACATTACCTGGGAAGAAAGATGGGTGTCCGTTGCAGTGAGAGAGGGTAAAGAGAGGGCAATGGGACATTGATATGATCACAGTACTTGTACTCATGTATAGAATGACCAAAAGTCGAAAGAAGGGCACGTTGCATACATTAGATATATTGCTCTTGTAGAAATTCTAGGAAATAATAGAGTGGGTGTGACACTTAAACTTTTAATTAGAATATGGTCATAGCCATAGTTACCTGGGTAAGTTTTCTTATCCACGAACAAGGTAGATTCCCGCCATCTTCTGATGTCATTTTCAATCTCTTTCTTCAGAGGTTTAAAGTTTTTTTTTTTTTCAAATAAGTCCTTCACTTGCTTGGTTAGGGTTATTCCTAGATATTTTATATTGCTTGTGGCTATCGTGAAGGGAGTAATCCAAGGAGAGACTTGATACCCTATGAGCATATACAGGGGGAGGAGGTCCCCCTCAGACACAGACATAGGGGAGGGGAGTAGGGGGGAAGTGGGAGGAAGGGAGGAATGGGAGGATACAAGGGATGGGCTAACAATGGAGATGTAATATGAATAAATTAATAAAAAAATAAAAATAAAAAGAATTTGAACTTTCAAAAAAAAAAAAAGAAAGAAAAGAAAACCTCCCTGCTCTGTTAACGCTTGCTGAACGCATTATGCCTACAACTCAGGCTTGCTTTCTAGTTGAGCAGCATTCTGTCCGCAAGCGTGGGTTTCATAGGTAAGCGACACAGAGGAGCTTTCATCTTTTCTGTCTTTTTAATGAAGATCAGTAAAAGAATGTGACTCATGATTTCAAGTTCTACGTTTCCGTATACAAGAGGCAATGGAAACATAACATGCCATAAAATGTGTTTATTTTGTATGAGTAAAATGAAAAGTGAAAGTTGTGAAAAGAGCTGTACAGAATTTATGGCCACTAATCTTTTACGTGTGACAAGTCCTAGTTTGATGGATTAAAGCGATGACAATTTGGGTGGCACACGATCCCGTGGGACAACAGTTATAGCTACCTTGTGTGGCGTTCCTTTCAGCTTGCCTTGAGGTAGCAGCTCTAGTGTATTTGGGCATGATGTAGAGTTCTCTGGTGGGGTGATGAAGTCTCATTGGTAAAAATTAGGACAGAGCTGTCAAACTCAAACAAGAGATATTCTAGGAGTCAAAAATAAGCAAGTGGAGGATGCTTGAGGTTGGCAGCTTTGCCACAGAGAAAGTGTACACAAAGTAAAGGTAGAGATAAGTTTGTTTATAGGAAATACCACATGGCCGTTTTTAAATGTATATCCTAGGTTGTCAATAGGGTATGGGGCTCATAGGTCAGGACTCAGATCTTACCTCCCATTTGTTGAGGCAGGGGCTCTTTTGTTTCTGTTGTTGATAGGCACTCTTGTCTCTACCTCCATTCTCATAATAAGAATGCTGGTGGCACTCAGAGGAAGGACAGCAGGTTACCAAGAAGAGACTTGCTACCCTATGATCATATACAGGGGGAGGTAATCCCCCTCAGGAACAGTCATAGGGGAGGGGAGTAAGGGGAAAATGGGAGGGAGGGAAGAAGGGGAGGATACAAGGGATGAGATAACCATTGAGATGTAACAAGAATAAATTAATAAAGGAGAAAAAAAAAAGAATGCTGGCATTACATATGCACAGCATTGTTTCTGGCTTTACTGTGGATCCTTGACCTTGAACCTGGCAGGGTTTCCATGACTAGTACTTTACTTCATAAGCCTTCTCCCTAGCCAAGTTTGCAATGGCAGATATTCTACCATTGCACTCCACCCTCAACTCTTTTTTTCTTTTTCTGTTATTAAATTTTTTATTTTTATGCTTTTTTAATTTTTATTTTTTTATTTAAAAAACTTTTTTATTTAAACAGGGGAGAGAGCGAACGCAGTCCCCCACTACCACAAATTATGCAGTCGAGTTTCCCGCATTTGAGGAAATCGCAGGGGTCAGCACATCCGGAGTGCAATGGATAAGCCTCGCCCTGGGAAAACCACCTTCGTGATCACGGTATCTCCCCTGCCAGGTAAGCATTCAACTCTTAGAAATTATTAGCAATATGGTTTTTATATTCATTTAATGTGAACCTACATCAATTTCTAATCTCTAATGCAGTCAGTTTTCTTTTTATAGTTAGTCCTCATAGTTTGACTCCAATACATTTCTTCTCCTTTGCTTTTACTTCCCTTTTCATATACGGCCGTAACTGATTTGTTCAGAAAGCAAGTGCTTTAAATAAAACCATCAAATTGCTAATAACATTTTAGTTCATTCATTTTAATTAACATCTTGGAAACTGAAAAAAAAATTTCTCAAGACTGTTTCTTTGTATTTTATATGTTGATTGTGTAATTAAAATCTCTCCTTATTTCACAGCTACTATATAGCATATTTACCTGAAATTAGAAAGTTAATAGAAATATAAAGATTATTTTCCTTATCCAAAAAGAAATAATATATTAGTGAACTATATTTAAAATTTGGCACATATAAATAATGAAATATCTCATAAGTTCAAGAAAGGTGGCATCTAAGGCAAAACTGACTGCATCTTTATTTTAAATCACTATTGAGATTCAATTTAAAAATGTAAAACCTCAAGGAATATGAGAAATAACACTAAAATCTATGCTTATACCTTGGTATTGGCCCATGGCCCAAATGGTTCCTTGATTATATATGTTTTATCTACATTTGACCTTTAAATTATGAAACATAAGAAGTGACATCTGCTTCTTTTTGCTTGTGGGTGAACTCACTCATTATGATAATTTCTAGATCAATCCATTTGTCCACAAATTTTGGGAATTCCTTGTTTTTAACAGCTGAGTAGTATTCCATAGTGTAAAAGAACCACAGTTTCTTAGTCCATTCTTCTACTGAGGGACACTTAGGCTGTTTCCATGTTCTGGCTGTTATGTATAAAGCAGCTATAAACATGGTTGAGCATATGTCCCTGTTGTGTGGTAGGGTATTTTCTGGGTATATTCCAAAAAGTGGGATAGCTGGGTCTTGAGGAAGCCCTATTCCCATTTTTCTGAGAAAGCGCAAGGTAGCTTTCCAAAGTGGTTGTACTAGTTTGCATTCCCACTAGCAATGAAGGAGTGTTCCTCTCTCTCCACATCCTCGCCAACATGTGGTGTCATTTGAGTTTTTGATCTTAGCCATTTTGATGGGTGTAAGATGGAATCTCAGTGTCATTTTGATTTGCATTTCTCTGATGACTAACAAGGATAAGCATTTCTTTAAGTGTTTCTCAGGCATTTGATATTCCTCTGTTGAGAATTCTCTATTAAGTTCCAAGCCCCATTTCGCAATTGGGTTGTTTGGTTTTGTGCTGTTTAATTTCTTGAGTTCATTATATATTTTGGATATTAAACCTTTGTCAGATGAAGGGTTGGTGAAGATCTTTTCCCAGTCTGTAGGCTGTCACTTTGTTCTACTGACAGTGTCTCCTGCCTTACAGAAGCTTCTCAGCCTCATGAGGTCCCATTTATTAATTGTTGACATTAAGGCCTGGGCTGTTGGTGTATACCGTTCAGGAAGTTGTTTCCTGTGCCTATGTGTCCCAGGCTCTTCCCCACTTTTTCCTCTAACTGAATTAATGTCTCTATTTTAAGTTGAGGTCTTTAATCCACTTGGACTTGAGTTTTGTGCATGGTGACAAATAAGGGTCTAATTGCATTTTTCTACATGTAGACATCCAGTTAGAGCAGTACCATTTGTTGAAGATGCTATCAATTTTCCATTGAATAGATTTGGCTTCTTTGTCAAAAATCAAGTGAGCAAATGTGTGTGGATTCATCTCTGGGTCTTCAATTCAATTCCATTGATCCACCAGCCTACTGCTTTGCCAGTACCATGCTGTTTTTAATTATGGTATATACTCACTTATATCAAAACACTAGTCCAAGGGATATGTACCATGAAAAACTTTACTTACCAAGAAAGTGGGTCAGAGGAGAGGACATCCTATTGAGACTTTAGGCAAGAGTAGCATGGAAGAATGGGGAAATAGTAGGATCCACAGGGTCCTAGAAACCTACAAGAAGAACTTTATGACAGGTCCTCTTCAAACTAAGTCACCAGCCAAGGAGAATATAGGCAGTAAGCTTCAAACCCCTACCAAGACCTAGCCGACGAACATGATATTCACCACCGTTGAGTGGAGAGTGAGATCTGACTCTCACATGAACTCTGGTGCCCCTTTTCTGACCACGTCCCCTGGATGGGGAGGCCTGGCAGCACTCAGAGGAAGGATAGCAAGTTACCAAGAAGAGACTCTATATTCTAAGAGCATATATAGGGGGAGGAGGTCTCCCTCAATCACAGACATAGGGGAGGGGAGAAGCGGGGAAGTGGGAGGGAGGGAAGAAAGGGAGGAAACAAGGGAAGGGCTAACAATCGAGATGTAATATAAATAAAGTAATAAAAAATTGAAAAAAAAAAAAAAAAAAAGAAGTGACATCTGCATCCAGGCATGGCAACACACACCTTTAAGGTGAGTTTCTAGAGGTAGGTTTGGCTTGGAGCCTCAAGCACAGTGCTTAGCATGTGGCTGGTATTAGACAATAATGTGATTGCTCTGAGTCTGAGGAAAACCATTAGTTATAATGACACATGAAACTCACAATGCAGAGGAGTTACCTCTCGTTCCCTGGAAGTTTCTAGCTCTTTTCATTTGGAATATGGTCACTGCTGGAAAACCCTAGGCATGGAAGGATTACTCTGCAAAGTGAAAAAAAAATAGAGACTCCAAATATTATTGATTTTTAATTACTTGTATTATTAACTAATAAATTATTAACACATTGCTTGAATCTTGAACAGCAACTACTATACTGGCAGCAAGCTCTCATACATGCCTCACAGCTCCTTGAATTACATTCAAAAGACCGTACATGGCCACAGCTTTCTACCTATGCTTGCTTAGTACTCCATGAACATGTAACAGTTCACCCAACAACTCTGCAATCTTGAAATACAGACATAACACTCATCTTCCAGAAAATGATAATAGCAGGAACATGACAACAAATAGAAGGATGTTACATGTAGAGTCACTTTATGAAGCTCTCTTCCCAGTGTATAGCAGAGCTTGTTTGGTTTGGGTTAATTGCTGATACATTTGACTTAGGATAACAGCCATTTTATACATTCACTAGATAAAGTAGATTGCATTATGGTTTTATGTTAAAAACTCATATTAACATCCAATAAATCATAGTATTCCAATGGGGGGAAATGACAAAAGAGTGTATGAATGGTGTTGGCAAGAAAGAACATACTGTTGCTGATTTTCATGCCACCACATTCATGTAAAACAAATCAGCTGATTCATTAGAGCTAGGGGTTCTAATTAAGTATAAGACACTTTTAATACCATGGCTTGAAGTGTAATCATTGTATGTTATTTTGATTTTTCCATTGATCTAATATTTTTAGTTTTGCATTAAATATAAATATATTAATGTTTCCTAGAAATAAGAATGTATAGGAAGAATACTGATGTGGAAGCTAGGGCGTATTTTGTTTTGTTTTGTTTTTTTTCTTCATGCCTTCTTTCTATTTGCTTGGGAAGTCTTAGGATTAACTCATTCTTTGAATTACCCATAACCACTGATCAGCAAGTCACCACATCTGTAAAGTTAACATTTTTTTTCCTAGGGGGCAGAATTTTTCCCACAAATGCTGTTGTCCACATTTGTCTCTCTATTTGATCATGTCGAGTTTACACAAGAGAAAGTACTAGAGGATGCGTTATTTCCTCGATGAAAACATAAGGAAATTATTGTAATTTAGATAGAAAACGTGAGCCTGGAGCACTTTCACAACAGGAGGCTCTCAGTGTTGGGATATCTCGGTAGAGAAGAAATGGGCTCTTTGCACATCCTCTCCCTTCCACGTCATCAGTCATCCCAGGTAGTAACTATCCCAGATGGAAGTCAGGGGTTGGTATGTTATTTGTCAGATAGGATAGTGGATGCAGAGAGAAACCAGTGGGCAACCATTTAGGCTAATTGCTGGGGTACCATTCCTATACATCAATAAAAACCAAACATCTCTAACATAGTTAGAAACGCAAGAACATATTGATTAGGTTTTCATGGCTTTATTTTTTTTTTTTTCCTGAGCTTATCTCGGTAGCTTTTAACCACTCTTGTTTATCTGTCTAAAGAATTAGCCATTCCTTTACTGTCAGAAAGAACATCCACCAATATAAATTTGTGTGTGATGATGCAACACTTGCTCTCTGTAACCAAATAGAAACCCATCCCGTCAGTGACTCTGTGTGTGCTGTGTCACCACTTTGTATTGAGAGGGCTACCACTCCCTGTACAGTTCGAAAGTGGATAATAACAACACAGACAATTTTTGAGCATAAGGCTGTGTCTTAATTATAGAATGAAGCGCCAGAAGAGAATTTCACAATTCTTTAGGGAATAGTTTCTCTTTTTCTTATTTGAGTGGAAGCATAAAAATTAAAACCAAAGTTTAAAACCAAAACAAAACCCAAAAATGTTTCAAAACGTAGACAGGGGGAAACACAAAAGGCCTCAACCGTACACAAAGAAGTACAAGTATCTAAGGAACATTGAGGGGAAGAAGATACTAATTGGTTATCTAATTACAAACTGCCAACCCTGAAAATAAACATATTTATAAATCTGTGAAGACTGAGCAAGTCATGCTTATGGTATATAGGAAAATATATGTATACATATACATACAAATATATATGCATCATATATGGACATATATACATGTATTCAAAAACAGTTAATGAAAAATGACTATGGATTTGAAAGAAAGCAAAATGGAGTATATGGGAAGATTTAAAGGAAGGAACGAGAAGGGAGAAGTGATTTAATTATAATTTGATCTTAACTAAAATGTTTTTAAAATGACTAGCAAATATTTTTAGTTCATTTCACCTGAAAATACAATCACCATTTAGTAAAATGCAGTCCCAAAGTAAAATTTTCTATCATTTCACATAAAAAAACGGTAGCATAAACCCAGAAATAATTGAATAATCTTCTTCAAGTTCTATACAAATTGTAATGGCATTGCAATTAATATGCTAAGGAACTGTTACCCATACAAAGCACATGCTAATTTCTTCTAGTATTCAACCAAAGCTGTTAATACAGTAATAGAATTCCACTCAAATGAAAGCATAGGTAACTAAAATTCAAGAAATTCTGAAAATACAAATGTAGACCTTCCAGGAACCAAGAAAAATAATGCTACCAAAACGGAGCTTATCTGTGGTTTTATATTGTTTTTTTTTTTAAAAAAATCTGTGTCAATACCATGCAATGAAAAAAATAATTTTTTTGTTGTATAAATTGAGCATGCATGTAGAGGGAATAAAGTAGGAGATTGCACAAGTAAACTTTGCTATATCCCTTATTTACTATCCATCTCAATGGATGATTTAGTTTCCAGTTAGTAAAAGAGAATTGATTCTCTGAATCCTCTTAAAAGAAATGAGGCATGCATTTTCAATGGGAAGGCGAAGGTGTTGAGTTCAATTCATTATAAGGCATGAATAAGCAATTTCATAAAGTGTTTCTAAGCAGCCAGGGTTGGATAAAGTTTGTGTGTAAGAAAATGGATTGGCAGTAATTGTACATATGATAAAAAATGCTGAGGTTTAATGAATTCACAATCAGATTATTTCTCTTGGATACTGGTAAGTGGGAGGCATTCAAGAAGAGCCGGTCATTTGAGCTAGTGATGTCATGGATAAATGAGCCTATGACTCAGTGAGAGGTTTAACCATGACCTTGTGTGGTGCTTTCGGATTGTTCAAGTGAGACTCGGGAACAGACATGAGACTTTCTGGCTGTATTTAATGTCTCCTGTATTTAGTTCCACCAAAGTAACTTTGCAAAACCCTGGGTTTCAAAATCATATTTAATTTAAAAACAAAAACCTGAAGTTATGTGATCTGTTTGAAATTATGTGCCTGTTTTAAAAGTACCTATCTATCTGGGTTTCAGCAAAACAGGAGAAAGGGGGATTATGGATTTAGTTTCCCTCACAGAGTAAAAAAATATCAGCTGTGTACAGATAAGAAGATATTAGTAATAATCTCAGAACTCAGGACTAAGGCTAAAATACCTCCTTGAACTTCAAACACATCAAACAAAACAAAACAAAACAGAAAATCCAACCAAAAAAAAAAAAACAAACCCAAAAAACAAAAACCTGATTTGATGGTAAAGTGTTTTTTTCTTTCTACAGATCAGCCATGGTGCCACAGTAAAAGAATTCCCTGGGCCTCTGGTTTCAGTTGTGGGCATGCAATTTCCTCTATCAACGGGACCAAGAGCATCAGTGGAACTGTAATATCAATGGTCAGCTAGAAACAAACTAGGAATTAGAGACCACAACAACATGTACACAGATGCAGTTTTACCACATTCTACTCAGCAGTAGTGCAAAGTTAAAGAGACCGCTCACCATATACCTGGACCATCGAGCTCAGGCTGTAGCTCATGGGAGCATGGTGAACAGTTCTATCTGTCTTGAGTAGCAGATTACTTGTCAGTTCAGTCTTCGAGACAAGCTTAAGAATGCCTAGGGAAAAAAAAGAAAAGCTGTGTGACCTTGAATATTTGCCTCTACCCTGTTGAACATTTGATCCTAACCTATGGCCACATTTATGGTATGTCACAAAATTCTGCACTGGACTTTTTGTGCTCATCGTCTTTGTTGTTGATTGTATATTCATTGTGTGACCTACCACAGTTTTTCTTAGTCTAGTGTGGCCCAGAGTAGCCAAATAGCTGGGTTCCCAGGTAATAAACAATGTACATTATTTGGAGAAAATTCTAACAAACATTCTACAACTAGTGGTATCCGTAATTATTTTTTAAAAAATAGAACTCGAATTAATGTCAGGGACAAGGCAGATGTTTGGTATTGAAAACAATACCCTAAGACATGAAATAAAATTCATAGAGGAAATAAAAATTCTAAAGATTGAAAAAGACAAAAGTGTCATTATGTGAGGATGGTATTATTCTCAACATAACAAAAGCAATACAGAAAGTTAATAGACTTAACAATGGATCTTAGTATGGTTTCTGGTTATAATACCAACATAAATATTTAATTTTGTTTCTCAGCATCAGTAATAAAATAGTACTTATGATTAAAGATGTCACTCACAATAATACTATAAATATACCCAGAAATTAAACTTAACAAAAAGAGTACAAATTCCCAGGTGGGGTATAGATTTGTGCTTTGTTTATTGAAATAAAATATTTGAATGTTTTATGAGATAACCCCACATATAACAGACTAATGTATCCTTGGAAAATATATAGATTTTCATATTACATACATTTAATTCTAATTACATTAACATCCAGAAAACACTGTAAATTAAATGCAATAAACCGAAATTTATATGGAGAAGTAATGTATCAAGGATAACAAAAATTATCCTGATAGAGGTAACAAGGCTGGAAGCTTTCCCATCACATAGCAAAATATACACTAATAAGCTATATCAGTGAGCTTGGCTAGGGACGCACATCAGCATTAGAGTATCTGGATACTATTGGATGAGCTCTACATTTACTTCTCAGCATCACAAAGTATTAAAAACTACCCTAGTTAGTAAACAGTGGTTTTAGCACAAGGAAATAGATCAAGATGGCAAAAATAAGAGGCTCCAGTTTTGAACTGTATATTATTACTTATTCAGAATAGAGGAAACAATAGGACTTGAAAATTTGAGTTACTCAGCTACTCACCTTATTGGTACATTTGGTCTTAAATTCCCTTGTCATATACCAAATAAAAAGTAAGTAACAGAAGTTTCGTGTAGATTTGTAGAATGGTTATCCTCTACTATATGGCTAATATCCATTTATAAGTGAGTACATAACCATGTGTGTCTTTCTGGTCTTAGCTACCTCACTCAGCATGATCTATTCTAGATCCACCATTTGCATGAAAATTTCATTATTAACAAATTGGACCTTTGAAACTGAAAAGCTTCTGTAAGGCTAAGGACATGGCTAATAGAACAAAGCATCAGCCTACAAATTGGTAAAATAGCTTCACCAACCCTGCATCTGACAAAGGGCTAATATCCCAAATACATAAAGAAATCAAGAAATCAAATACTAACAAACCCAATTTTTAAAATGAGGTACAGAGCTAAACATAGAATTCTCAGCAGAGGAATCTTGAATAGCTGAGAAGCACTTAATGAAATGTTCAACATCCCAAGTCACCAGGGAAACACAAATCAACACAACTCTGAGATTCCATCTCACACCCATCAGAATGGCTAAAATAAAAAACTCAAGTGACTGCACAAGCTGGTAGGAATGCAAACTTGTACAGCCACTGTGAAAATCAATCTGGCAATTTCTCGGGAAATTGGAAATAACTCAACGTCAAGACCCAGCTATACCACTCCTGGGCATATATCTGAAAGATGCTCCTCTACACAACAAAGACATTTGTTTACCTATGCCCATAGCAGCTTCATCCGTAATAGCCAGACTCTGGAAACAATCTAGATGTCCTTCAACCAAAAAATGAATAAAGAAACTGTGGTACATTTACACAATGGAATATTACTCAGCTATCAAAAACCCACATTTTCTATATCCACTGTTTGGTTGAGGGACTTATAGATTGTTTCAAGTTTCTGGCTATTATGAATAAAGCTGCTATAAACATAGTTGAGCAGGTATCCTTGTGGAATGAAGTGTCTTTTGCATATATGCATAGGAGTTGGTATGCCAGTAGGGGGTTGATAGAGAGGCTCCCCTATTCTGAGGATGGAGGAGGGGGACATGGTTAAGATGACAGGACTAAGAGGAGAGGAGGAGGCAGAGGCTGTGATAGGGATGTAAAGTGAATTTTTAAAAATGTTGCATTGATTATTCCTAATTTTACACAGCTGCATGCAGTCTGTTGTTTAAAAAAGCTTCCTGTATCTGAATGTTAAAAAAAAAACAAACCTAGAAATACAGGATATGCTCCAAATCTTAAGTCACAACAGAATTGTCTAAATTTGACAGAAAACCTAAAACACTTGAAGAAAAGGCAATGCATTTTCATAAGAACAAAATTAGTACGGTAGGCAATAATAAGACAACAGAGTTAAATGTAGAGTATAAATTGTTAAACAATACCCATAAACCATAAGATCAATAAGATGTGTGGTTTGCATTATATAAAATGTATTTGTTAGTAACTAAGAAAGAATTTCAAGAGAGAATAGAGAAAGGCTACGAACTGAATAAATTGCAGAATTTATATTAAGTGTCAGGAATAAACTTACACTTGACTGAAAACAAGAAATTCAATCAAGAAAGATTTTTAAATGATGAATTAAAAATTTTTAATTCTAGCACTAGCTGAACATCCAACATGAAAATCCTAAAGCCCTAAAGTGAAGATTTCACACAATAGAATATAGAAAGACCTCCATTTATATATAGGTTGAGACAATACATACTGTTAAAAAATTTTTTATTACCCAAAATGATTTATAGAGTCAATGAAATCTCTATAAAAAATCTGATAACATCCTTCACAGAAATGGGAAATGTTATCTTAAAATTTATATAGAAGCATAAAATAGACAAAGGATCCCTAAGTACAGTAAAAATAATTAATAACAATATTGAATATTTCACATCATTTGACTTCAAATGATATTATAGATATAGTAACAAAAGCACTACCATACTAGTACAAAAGCAGATACGGAGACCAATGGAACCGATATTAGATCCTACAGTCTCCACATGACTTCAGTTATTATTTTTTTTGACAAAGGCGTCAACAGCAAGGTAGTGAACAAAAAGATAGCTTCTTTTATGAAAGAGACCAGGAAGTCAGCTACCCACAGTGGGATCCTGGAGCTAGATCTTTCAGTTTGTATAAGGATCAATAGCAGGAGAGCAAGACTTTAATGTTAAGACTCCAAACGTTGAAACTACTATTGAAAAACACATTAAAATACACACATGAGCAATGACTTTCTGACTAGAACTTTAATAGCTCATTGGATACCAGTAAGTACTCCAAATCAGAGTACATTAAACTCAGAATTTCCTGTGTTTCAGAAGAATCAACAGCACAGAGGGACTGCCTATAAAATGGAAAACAGTCTTCGTCAGGTATTTCCCCAACGAGATGATAATATCCAAATTATGTTAGAAAGAACCACCACCACAAATAAAACAGGAAAGAACCAAACCAATAAAATGGTAAATGAACTGAAGATTTTCAAGGAAGAAGTATAAATGACCAATATAAAATAGATAAAAGTTCAACATTTTATCTTTCAGGGAAATTATAAACTATATCAAGAGTTTTTCTCCCCCCCGCCCCCACCTATTCAGAATGGCTATCACAAAAACAAACAAAAAAGCAAACAAATTTTGGGAGGAAGCAGGTAAATCAAATCCTTTGTATCTTGTTTGTATGAATATAAGTCTTCTTTGTTGTGGAAATAAGTATGGTAGCTTCAAGAACAATTGCAAATAGAAAAACCATGTGCCCCAGCTATACTGCTTCTGAGTGTATGCCCCACACCATCAAAATGAACGTGCTGTAGTGTGGAGAGCCACAGATAGCAGCGCCCCCTGCTGCTCCCCTGGCTCAATGCGCCCCTTATGCATATGTGCAATGCGCCTTTGAGCGAGCCCCTTATGCACATGCGCAATGCGCCTTTGAGCGAGCCCCTTATGCGCATGCCTGAAGGCATAGTGTGAGGTGGCGTGATCCGAACAAGGCATAGCGTGAGGTGGCGTGATCCGAACGCACCAACCAAGAGCGACAACGTGGCAGTCTCTGATAGGACCAGGCACACTATAAAGGTTCTGTGGGTGCTTTTCCCCGGGGGTCACTCCGGTAGTCAAAGTTCCTGAATAAACTGCTGCAAGAAGAGTTCCCGGTGTTGGTGTCTTTCCTGCTGGTCGGGGGCGGCATCGACACTGTAGCAATGCCTGCATTGCCATATTTATTCCCGCACTGTTTATAAAAGAGAATTTATGGAATCATAGGTGCACATCAAGTGACTGCATAAAGAAAATGTGCACGTCTGTGGATGTTATTGTATTTAGCCATAAAGAAGAATGAAAATTAGGTGTTTCATAAAGAAAAAAGAAAAAGAAAAGAAAATATACTGCAGGGATGGTATGTAAAAGCTATGAATTAACTCTGTAATAGTCCATTTAATATTTTTTGAGCCACCACTGGTCTTAGAAAACTAAACTGTGGAAAGTGAAGAATAAAAAATAAAAGAAAATTAGGTGTTTCTCAAGAAAGAAGTAGAACTGGAGACCATTGTGTTCCCTAAAATAAGTAAATGTTACGAAGATGAGAAGCCTGCATTTTCTGTGAGATATGGAATGTGAGATGAGCGTGAAAGCAGAGTGATGCCATATCCGTGATGCTGAGGAGAAGATGGTGGTTAAAGGAGTCTAAACGAGGATTACAGAGGCTGCAGAGTCCATTTGCAATGCTCAGGAAAAAAAAAAAACTACCCTCGCTAGTATAGTCATTTCGGAATTCTAGTTTTCAGATTATGAGCGGATGAAAATCCACAGTTTGAGCCATTAGTTCTTGACAATTTTTTTTATGGAGACTCTCATACGCTAATGCATTCAGTCTTGTTCTTTTTACCAAGTTTTCTAGAACCTGGGACAGAGGGAAGTTACTCAGCTGAGTAATAAGATGAGCTTGGTGAGCACAATTCCATGTTAAACTGTTCATGCTGTATTCGTCTTTAGGACTCTCACAGATGCTTGGGCACCTGGGAAATTCTATCAGTCCTGGAGAGTAGATTGATGGCAAATATTCAGACTCTCTTTGGATCCTGGTTTTTTTTTTTTTACAACAAAAATGGGAGGCAATGTGAGCAAGTGAGAGAAAAGAAGATGAAGTGAATAAAAACCTTTCTTGATTTCAGCTGCTAATGGTGTCACTGGAACATAATACATTTCCAGACACAGGAAACATTAATAAAGTTTTCCTCTAGTCTCTATTGCTTTAAATCATAAAAGTGTAAGATCTAACTAAATGGAAACTGTGAATCCACTTACACCCAAGTTGTGGTCTCCATAGCAACCTCTTGCTCCAGAGAAGTCATAATCCATATAAAACTGAGGATAAGTGCTAGACTTAGTTTCTCCAATAGAACCAAACAGGTGAAAGGGAGATTATTCACAAAATTGGCTTTTAGGGCTGTAGGGGACAAGCGAGCAAAAGTTGAAACTCTTACTAACTCCCATTGGTGATCAAAGCCTACCATTTGCATAATTAGTCCAAAATGTCTTTTCAGTGATTTAAAGTCATGTAGCCAGTATAAGATCAGTGAAAAATTAAAAAAAAAACTATTTTTCCAATAAGAAATGCTATCTTTTTATTAGTCACCACAACAACATGCCTTTCAGAAACAACTCAAGGAAGTATGAGTTTAATTTTGCTCATGGTTTCAGGGTATTTCAGTCCAGTCCAGTGGTGGAAGGCATGGCTAAGCTCCTGTTCATGGCACTAGGAGCTTACAAGATCAGCTTCTTTATATGTGGCACAGCAATGTACAGAGAATGAAGCCAGAAGCAACCCTAGTCTATTTCCTTCAAAGGTTTGATACCAGTGCCCCAGAAGGTCTTCAACTTCAAAAACAAGGCTAGAATCTGGGGAAGAACATTAAAATACAAATGTCTACAAGAAGTATTTCACACTAAAAACATAACACCTGGAAGACCTTGTTAAAGTTCATACTCCTGAGAAATATCTTTGATTTCAAGAATTAGAATTCTGGTGTACGACTTGGGTCTCCGATAAAAAAAAAAAACCAAAAACAAAAACACTCATATGGGGGGATTCCAAGATGGCGCCGACCAATAAGCCGCGTATCTGATCTACTCCAAGAAGACCAGGGACATAAATAGAGAAACAGATTGCTGGACTTTGAGAACTGTAGGTGAGTGGGGCCCCAAAGACTGCAGTCCAAACAGGGGGCCCACCCCCCTCCCCGGGGACAAACATCCCGGATGTGCAAAACGCACTCCCCAAACTCTAGAACGGAATCCACATGCAAACTACAGCTGCATAGAAAGCACCGACTTGCTGTTTGAGGAGGGGATTTTCCGGAGACCCTAGCCAGGAGTCTCAATGAAGAGGGGGAATCTGCCCTAGGATTCCTCCTTCCACACCACCCCAAACTGCAGAGATCACCCGCCTGGGGCGAGTGGAAACGCAGGCGGAGGGTCCCAACAGGTGGAGGGACTGCAGCTCGCTGGCCATCCAGGGCCCAACCTAACACCAATCACAGTGGATTGAGCCTGCAAACAGCGGCAGTGAGAAGTCAGCTTGGAACTGCTTCCACAGACATATCAGGAGACGTGGGTCTTGCCTAGAGCGATAGCTGAGCGTCAGACCCCGGCGGGAAGACCTGGTTTCAACCCGCGGGTTTCCTCCAGAGCTCTCCACCGCTATTGTGCCTACCCAGCCAGTCACAAGGCACTGGCCCTGCACTCCCTGAACTAGAGAACCGATCTGGGGCCCTTGCCCCGACCAAGGCAGGCACTCTCACATTATCGGGAGTCGAGACTTGGGTGGGTCGTGTTTGCAGTGTCTAATTGCTGACCCAGAGCATTAGTGGAGCATCAGAGCCCAGCGGGAAGACCTGGTTCCGACCCGCGGGTTTCCTCCAGAGCTCTGCACCGCTATTGTGCCTACCCAGCCAGTCACAAGGCACTGGCCCTGCACTCCCTGAACTAGAGAGCCGATCCGGGGCCCTTGGCCCGACCAAGGCAGGCACTCTCACATTATCGGGAGTCGAGACTTGGGTGGGTCGTGTTTGCAGTGTCTAATTGCTGACCCAGAGCATTAGTGGAGCATCAGAGCTCTGCGGGAAGATCTGGTTCCAACCCGCGGGCTTTCTCCAGAGCTCTGCACCGCTTTCCTGCTATTGTGCCTACCCACCCAGTCACAAGGCACTGGTCCTGCACTCCCTGGAATAGAGAGCTTATCAGGGGCTCTTGGCCCAAACAAGGCAGGCAATCTCACAATATCAAGAGACAAAACGTGGGTCTTGCTTGCAGTATCTAATTGCTGACCAGGAGCGACCTTGGTCCCTCCAGGCATATAGTTCTGGGAGAAGGTGAACACCTCTACAGGGTATAGAGATAGACCTAAAAGACAGCTACACCTCCAGAAGATCTGATTTACCTGGGATCTTGACTACAAAGCCACAGGAAGGACAGGCAGCAGAGATCAACCTACACAACCAGAACGTCTGTGTGTGGACCTTAATCTAGGTCCCAAAACTGCTGATCTGAATCACAGCAGTAAAATCCAAAGAGAAATCTACTTTGGATGACTCAGCCTGGAGCCCACGGTGCAGAGGAAAATCACCAGAAGGGAAACCAGATCAACTACCTGTTCCACGGAAATACTCCTTGATCCCCACAGGCAAGAGCACCTGACCTATAATCAGTCATCAATTAACCACTCTCAACCAGCGAAGGTCACTACAAAATATCTTCCAACATCAGAGACATCAAAATGACAAGAGGACAGCGAAAGAGTGCTAACAAAAACCAAAACAGTTTGGCATCTCCAGATACCAGCATTCCCAATGAAAACAACCTGGAGAACCTAACAGCAATGGATAGTCAAGAAAAGGACCTCAAAGCCCTAGTAAAGACAATGATAAAGGAAGAAACAATTAAAATCTGTAAACAATTGCAGGAGGAGGCAAACAAGAGGGCTGAAGAGTTAAAAGAATCATATAAAGAGGCATTTGAAGAATTTCAGAAAAATATAAATAACCAGATGAAGGAAATCATTAAAACAGTCCAAGACATGAAGATAAAAATGGAAGCTATGATACAGGAACACACAGAAGAAAAACGTGATCAAGAGGCATCAAAGAAGAAAACAAGGATCTCAGAGGTGGCATTATCTAACAGATTGTAAGAGATGGAAGAACGAATATCGGGACTTGAAGATACAATCGCAGAACTGGAATCAACCATCCAGGAAAATGCTAAATCTGAAAAGCTCCTGACACAAAGCATTCATGAAATAAAAGATAACATGAAAAGACGAAACTTGAGAATAATAGGGATAGAGGAAAGAGAAGGCAACCGACTCCACAGTCCAGAAAATATCTTTAATCGAATAATAGAAGAAAATTTCCCCAATTTGAAGAAGGAGATGCATACGAGCATACAAGAGGCCTACAGAACACCAAACAGAATAGACTTGAAAAGAAAATCTTCCCGCCACATAATAATAACAACGCAAAATATACAGAACAAGGAAAAAATATTAAAAGCGGCAAGAGAAAAAGGCCGAGTAACGTATGAAGGCAAACCTATCAGAATTACTCCTGACTTCTCAGCAGAGACCATGAAAGCCAGAAGGGCCTGGACAGGGGTTCTGCAAACCCTAAGAGAACACAGATACCAGGCAAGACTACTATATCCAGCAAAATTATCAATAACCATTGACAGAGAAGACAAGATATTCCATGACAAAAACAAATTCAAACAGTACCTAGCCACAAATCCGACTTTACAGAAGTTACTAGAAGGAAAACTCTACCCCAACTGGTCTACAACCAAAACTACATAGGAAATAGGTAACTATACCATTGCAAAATCACAACCTCACAAAATCTTGACTGTTACAAATACTAAAAATGAAGGGACTTACCAATCACTGGTCATTAATATCTCTCAATGTCAATGGTCTCAATTCTCCAATAAAAAGACACAGACTAATGGAGTGGTTGCATAAACACGACCCAACATTCTTCTGCATTCAAGAAACACATCTCAACCACAAGGACAGACATTGCCTCAGAGTAAAGGGTTGGGGGAAAATATTCCAAGCAAATGGTCACAAGAAACAAGCTGGGGTAGCCATTCTAATATCTAATAAAATAGACTTTCAACCAAAATTAATCAAAAGGGATGAGGATGGACACTTCGTACTCGTCAAAGGTAAAGTCAACCAAGAAGACATCACGATTTTGAACATCTATGCTCCAAATACAAGGGCTCCGACATTTGTAAAAGAGTTATTAACAAAGCTTGCCCCACTTATTGATACCCACACATTAATAGTGGGCGACTTCAATACCCCACTTTCACTCAAGGATAGGTCTTTGATTCAAAAACTAAGCCAGGAAATAACCTCATTAACCAATGTCATGAATCAAATGGATCTAACAGATATCTACAGAACTTTCCACCCAAACGCAAAGGAGTATACCTTTTTCTCAGCACCCCATGGAACATTCTCTAAAATTGATCACATAGTTGGTCACGAAGCAAACCTCAACAGATACAAGAAGATTGAAATAATACCTTGTATCTTATGAGATCACCATGGTCTAAGGCTGGACTTCAACAACAACAGAAATAACAAAAAGCATACTAACACGTGGAAACTAAACAACTTTCTACTTAATGACACATGGGTCATGGAAGAAATAAGGGAAGAAATTAAAGACTTCCTGAAACTCAATGAAAATGATGGAACAACATATTCAAATTTGTGGGACACATTGAAAGCAGTGCTAAGAGGAAAATTCATAGCACTAAGTGCCTTTAAAAAGAAAATGGAATCATCCCACATAAACAACTTAACAACACATCTGGAAGCTCTAGAAAAAAAAGAAGCAGAAACACCCAAGAGGAGTAGACGCCTAGAAATAATCAAACTCAGGGCTGAAATCAATAAATTAGAAACAAAGAGAACAATCCAAAGAATCAACAAAACCAAGAGCTGGTTCTTTGAGAAAATTAACAAGATAGACAAACCGTTAGCCAACCTAACGAAAAGACAGAGAAACACTATCCAAATTAACAAAATCAGAAATGAAAAGGGAGACATAACAACAGATACTGAAGAAATACAAAGAATCGTAAGAACCTACTTTAAAGGCATTTATGCCACAAAATTCGAAAATTTAAGGGAAATGGACAAATTTCTCGACTGATTCCATTTGCCAAAATTGAACCAAGACCAGATAAACAAATTAAATAGCCCTATTTTGCCTATAGAAATAGAAGCAACCATTGATAGTCTCCCAACCAAAAAAAGCCCAGGGCCAGATGGCTTCAGCGCAGAATTCTACCAGTCCTTCAAAGAGGAGTTAATACCGATACTATTCAAGCTATTCCGAAAGATAGAAATGGACGGAACATTACCAAATTCCTTCTATGAGGCCACAATCACATTGATACCTAAACCTCACAAAGACCCAACAAAAAAAGAGAATTTCAGACCAAGTTCTCTTATGAACATTGATGCAAAAATACTCAACAAAATACTCGCAAAGCGATTACAACAGCATATCAAGACATCATCCACCATGACCAGGTAGGATTCATTCCAGGCATGCAGGGATGGTTTAACATACGGAAATCCATCAATGTAATCCATCATATAAACAAACTGAAAGAGAAAAACCACATGATCATCTCTCTTGATGCAGAAAAAGCATTTGACAAAATCCAACACCCATTTATGTTTAAAGTTCTGGAGAGATCGGGAATACAAGGCACTTATCTAAACATAATAAAGGCTATATACAGCAAACCAACAGCCAACATTAAATTAAATGGAGAGATACTCAAGGAAATCCCTCTAAAATCGGGAACCAGACAAGGCTGCCCTCTGTCCCCATATCTCTTCAATATAGTTCTTGAAGTTCTAGCCAGAGCAATAAGACATCAAAAGGAGATCATGGGGATCCAAATGGGAAAGGAAGAAGTCAAATTATCCCTATTTGCAGATGATATGATAGTGTACATAAGCGATCCCCAAAATTCCACCAGAGAACTCCTGCAGCTGATAAACACCTTCAGCAAATTGGCAGGATACAAAATAAACTCGAAAAAGTCAGTAGCCTTTCTGTATACAAATGACAAACAGGCAGAGGAAGAAATTAGGAAAACTACTCCCTTCACGATAGCCACAAACAATATAAAATATCTAGGAATAACTTTAACCAAGCAAGTGAAGGACTTATTCGAAAAAAACTTCAAACCTTTGAGGAAAGAGATTGAAAATGACATCAGAAGATGGAGGGATTTACCTTGTTCATGGATCGGGAGAATTAACATAGTAAAAATGGCCATCTTACCAAAAGCAATTTACAAATTCAATGCAATCCCTATCAAAATACCTACAAAATATTTTGAAGATATTGAAAGATTAATTCTCAAATTCATATGGAGAAATAAAAAACCCAGAATAGCAAAAACAATCCTATACAATAAAAGATCCTCCGGAGGAATCTCCATACCTGATCTCAAGCTGTACTACAGAGCAACAGTAATTAAAACAGCATGGTACTGGCAAAGTAATAGGCTGGTGGATCAATGGAATCGAATTGAAGACCCGGAGATGAATCCACACACATTTGCTCACTTGATTTTTGACAAAGAAGCCAAATCTATTCAATGGTAAAATGATAGCATCTTCAACAAATGGTGCTGGTCTAACTGGATGTCTACATGTAGAAAAATGCAATTAGACCCTTATTTGTCACCATGCACAAAACTCAAGTCCAAGTGGATTAAAGACCTCAACTTAAAACCAGAGACATTAACTCAGTTAGAGGAAAAAGTGGGGAAGAGCCTGGGACACATAGGCACAGGAAACAACTTCCTGAACAGTACACCCACAGCCCAGGCCTTAATGTCAATAATTAATAAATGGGACCTTATGAGGCTGAGAAGCTTCTGTAAGGCAGGAGACACTGTCAAGAGAACAAAGCGACAGCCTACTGACTGGGAAAAGATCTTCATCAACCCTTCATCTGACAGGTTTAATATCCAAAATATATAAAGAACTCAAGAAATTAAACACCACAAAACCAAACAACCCAATTGCAAAATGGGGCTTAGAACTAAACAGAGAATTCTCAACAGAGGAATATCAAATGGCTGAGAAACACTTAAAGAAATGCTCATCCTCGTTAGGCATCAGAGAAATGCAAATCAAAACGACACTGAGATTCCATCTTACACCCATCAAAATGGCTAAGATCAAAAACTCAAATGACACCACATGTTGGCGAGGATGTGGAGAGAGAGGAACACTCCTTCACTGCTGGTGGGAATGCAAACTAGTACAACCACTTTGGAAAGCTATCTGGCGCTTTCTCAGAAAAATGGGAATAGGGCTTCCTCAAGACCCAGCTATCCCACTCCTTGGAATATACCCAGAAAATGCCCTAACACACAACAGGGACATATGCTCAACCATGTTCATAGCTGCTTTATACACAATAGCCAGAACATGGAAACAGCCTAAATGTCCCTCAGTAGAAGAATGGACTAAGAAACTATGGTACATTTACACTATGGAGTATTACTCAGCTATTAAAAACGAGGAATTCCCGAAATTTGTGGACAAATGGATTGACCTAGAAATTATCATAATGAGTGAGTTCACCCAGAAGCAAAAAGAGACAAATGGTATATACTCACTTATATCAAAACACTAGTCCAAGGGATACGTCCCATGAAAAACCTTACTTACCAAGAAAGTGGGTCAGAGGAGAGGACATCCTATTGAGTCTTTAGGCGAGAGTAGCATGGAAGAATGGGGAAATAATAGGACCCACAGGGTCCTGGAAACCTACAAGAAGAACTTTATGACAGGCAGATCTGGGTCCTGGGGTCCTCCTCAAACTAAGGCACCAGCCAAGGAGAAATAGGCAGTAAACTTCGAACCCCTACCAAGACCTAGCCGACGAACACGATATTCTCCACTGTTGAGTGGAGAGTGAGATCTGATTCTCACGTGAACTCTGGTGCCCCTTTTCTGACCACGTCCCCTGGATGGGGAGGCCTGGTGGCACTCAGAAGAAGGATAGCAAGTTACCAAGAAGAGACTCGATAATCTTAGAGCATACATAGGGGGAAGAAGTCTCCCTCAATCACAGACATAGGGGAGGGGAGAAGGGGGGAAGTGGGAGGGAGGGAGGAATGGGAGGAAACAGGGGAAGGGCTAACAATCAAGATGTAATATGAATAAATTAATTTAAAAAAAAACACTCATATGTAACCTGGTATAGCTGGCCTTTTCAGGGATTTTTTTTCCAATGCGATTTTGTATGTCATAGACTTAAAGAGCAGAGGTTCATTTGCGTATGGTAATTAGCCCGAGTTTATATATACATACATATGTATGTATACACATATACTTCAAAGCATGATAAATTGTATCCATCATTTATAAAAAATGAATAGCCTTCCCAGGGCATGTAAGAGTGGCTAGAAAAAAAAAGATGCTTATTGTATATAAAATCTAAGGCTGCATATTTCACCAGGGCCTCTCATTAATCAGCACAAGGATTTCATCAAGAAAGAGCAGGGCTAGTCTCATTATACAAACTTGTGAAATGAGACACAGATTATGTGGATCAGTGAAATGGCCAAGTCAGGTGGGGACAGGTACTGGCAGATATCTCAAAGTCTGCCAAACTATAAATGTTCAGGTATTACCTTCTCTCTATATAAATGCAACAAAATGCCTGTGCACTCCAATTGAGGGAGGGTTTATTTAGGGAATCACATTTGGAGGATGATGTCAAACACGTTAGAAAATAAATGGTTTTACAAGAGTCAAGTTTTTGGTCTCATTGCTTCTGCCATTTAGTAGCAGAGAGTGTAATGTTGATGCTCACCTTCTAGTCTCTTTTCAAGTTTAGCCCATGAGAAGCATGGTAAATACAGCTAAGAACAGCAAAGGGTCTTCTCACATTGATTAAACTAATCTTGGTATAATTCCTTCCAGGGGTATCCATGGACTAACCTGTTTTATGCAATCTCTCTGACACGTGTCCAGAGACTTGTCTTCTAAGTGATTACAGATGCTATCAAGTTGCTAATCAATATTCATCATCATCATGCCTACCACAGTATTATTAATGGCCCTGAGCTTTATGCTCAAAATACACTTTCTACAAAGGAGAGTTCAAACTGCAATTCCATTCAACTTGTCCTTGGACAATGGTAGAGGGGACTCAACAGGAAAGCTTTGTACTAATAACATTGAACTGTAATAATGACGTCAATATTGCATAGGGCTGTATTTTTTTATGGTAGGTTTAATTAAAATGTCATATTAGGTCCTTCCATAATGTCTTTTTGAAGGTTAGGCCAGAGATTATCAACCACCTTTATAGATGAGAACAAGATCCAGGAATAAAAAAAGATTTTTTCTATATAAATTTTGACAGTGAGAACTTTTCTTTTCTTTTCTTTTCTTTCCCCTAGTTTCTGTTTCCCAGTAGCCTTGAATCTCTCCATATAGTTTCTCAAGAAAGCCATGCCTTCCTTCATCATCAACTCTAATACCACCAAGTAGAAGGTCTAATGTGCAAACTCTCTAACTCAGCTTGACTGTTTAGTAAGCATATGGAAATAGACTTTAGTCCAAGACCTGAGCTTCAGCTTTGCCACATTGTAAGTATAAAAAAAAGGTAAACCAAACATTCCAACTTAGTATTGCTTCCTCATAAAATTTATGTGAAACAATCCACACATGAGAGAGTTGTCAGATGTATATAAGTCACCCATCTTGGTACCCTAAAATTTCTTACAAGGGAAGCTGCTGGTTCAGAGTGAGCACCATCACCAAGGTGCGAAGTTGCTGGTTCAGAGTGAGCACCATCACCAAGGTGGGAAGTTGCTGGTTCAGAGTGAGCACCATCACCAAGGTGGGAAGTTGCTGGTTCAGAGTGAGCACCATCACCAAGGCTTTGAAGGTACCCACAGGTATATGAATCAGCATTGTATATCAGATGGGAAGACTGCAGGGAAAGATGAGTGATGGTATTAAACAGAAACCCTGAAACGCAGCAAGGCATTTATTATTATTATTTTTTTTTTTGGAGGAGAAAGAAGTGGGCTTACCCCTAGAAGGGAGTGGAGAGTCATTGAGCAGAACAGTAGGTTTTGTTTTGTTTTGTTTTGTTTTTTTATAAAACCCTGGAGAAACTCATTCACTGCCTGAGATTTGAGGAGACTTGAGAGCCTAAGTGTTTGGAGGATGACAGTACCTTTGACTTTGCTTTTCAGTCTTGGTTTCATGGAGCAGGGGCCAGGGGAAAGCTAACACAGTCTGCCTGCCAGGGCTGGTCCCAGCTCCTGGCTCAAGAAGATGATAAATGAGACCTTCAGTTTTCCTTCAAGTTGTTGTAGTTTGATTTACCAGGGTAAGCATGGAAGCATTACTTTAGGGCAACAGCTGTGACTAAGAAAATGACTTACACATTTGTCTCAGAAAACTCAGTCTCCTTAGGACTTATGCCTGGTGGTCAGAGGACAGAAGGAGTAGAGAGGTTAGCCTAGATGTTGTGTGAAAAAGAGGCCCACAGTGCACTTTGGGTATCTTGCCTTTATAATACCTGGCATAAGTTTTTAGGAGTGGCACTTGGCCTTCTGTGTAAAAGAGCAACAGAGACTTTAGGGGGCTTAAATTACATTTCTCAAGGATTTCCAAGAAGTAATTATTTAACAGGTAGCAAAAAGAACCCAAGACAAACATTTTCACTGTACTATGCTGCCTAATATTTCATAGATTGTTGTGACTGTTGCTTTACATTTTCATTCATTTAAGAATCACATTAGAAAGAATAAAATTGATTACCTGAGTATGCGGGGAGTTCAGGTTATTAGCTTTCTGAATGAGATGACAGAGACAGTTTGCTACCTGAATAGTCACCCAAAACACTTTATAATGTTGGAGCATCATCTTCAGCCTTCTGGCCTAATATATCTGAGAGACATATTTGTGTAACAGGAATTATTGAGGACTTGCTTACCCTTTCTTGGCAGAGTTTGGCCATCAACTCTGCCTGCATCCAAGCTTGCACCTTTTTAGGCAGAATTCTGTCTGTGATAGAAACAAGGACATTTTGCCCAGTGGCTTGTGCCATGTGCCACATTTGAATCCATCTCCATAAGGAAGTTCTTTGATGCTCATCATCCTCTTTGAGGTAGGCTGGGTGTTGCCAGAAGTTAACCTGTGTCATTGCCATTGAATCTTTAAAATAATAAAAACATATTTAAATGCCATATTCTGAGTGTCTCTGAGGTTTTGAAGACCTTATCTATTTTACCTTATCCTTCTATAGAATCATATCTATCTGTTGTGCTTAAGATGTATATTCTTGTGATTAAAAATAGGCTAGAAATTGATATGACCATGATTTGATCAACTAACAGTTAAATTGTATAACTTATTTAGCCTAAACAGCCTGCAATAGCACTTTTGAAGTATTGGAAGTAAACCTTGTATTATAATTGAGTTATAGGGGTACAATATTAGAGCAGAAATATGTATGTGTGTGTGTGTGTGTGTGAAAAGAATAATCTTACCTTTGAATCTATACCACTGTATCTAAAGTTAAACTTATTTTTCATCTATATACAAAATTATGTACCAGGAAATCAAAAATAACCTTGCTAGTAACAAGGCATTAAATTGAAGAGCAGATTCACTAATCTACTTTTTGTTCTCTCTTCCCTATATATATTTTTAATTCCCCCTTCTTTCTTTTCAACCCCTATTTCCAAACTTAAGAATGTAAGATAAAGGAAAAGAGAAACAACCCTGTGTCCAACCTTGTTTTCTTTCTAAATAATACCAATGAAAACATAACCAACTCCCATTGAAAATAACAAGTATCAGTTGGGCTTGAAGACTGGATAGTTTAGTTTTACAGTTAAGCTTAGTTGTTTAGGGGTTAAGATGTTTTTATGTGTAGATAGATGTTTTAAGTTGATGATGATGAGATATGATAGATATTGATCTACATTCAGAATTTTAGACACACCAAGACAGGAAAGATGCTACCAAATACAAATAGCCAAAACACTAAGAATGTAACATTTATATAATTCTTGATTGTGTCATTGTTCTTCTTGCTGAAGGTAGTTTATTGTATATATGTGTAATGGTACATATATATATATATATTTTAAAGAATTTTTAGAAAGGTTCACATTAGAGATGAAAGAACCCTTAAGTAGACAAGTTTCCAAAGGATGGGCTGGCTGTTGTGTGATTATTTTGAGGGAAGAGATAGGAATAAACATTTATTCCCCACCTCCCATACAGTAGCAATAGCGTGTCAATGATACAAGCTAGTGAGCCATGCAGTTTATCAGATTAACTATAGAATAATAGGTGAGGGGAACACAAATATAGACCATAACTGAAAAGTCTACCACAGCATGGATGAAGATTCACAAAAGCTTTATTCCAAGAGCATTTTTACAACTTCCAGGTAGCTTGACAAGTTGGAGAGTCTCCCCTCCCCAGATATTTTTATACAATAACCTTGAAGATGATGGAGGAAGAATCCCTCCCCCCTGTCAGAGGTCTAATGGAGGGGGAATAGGGCAGATGAGGGAGGGAGGGTAGGAATGGAAATATACAAGCCAGGGGATAACAATCAGGATGTATGATGAATAAATTATAATAAAAATAAGTCAGAATAAAAAAAAACTTGAAGAAGGGACCTGTGAGTCTTATAGGAGACTTGTGAGTACTTTATTTTGAAGCGTTTTTTGTTGTTGTTGTTGTTGTTGTTGTTGTCTACTTCCAGCATCTTAAAGCATCTCTTTCCATGATGGATTTTTTCCTTTGGAGGGAATGATTACACACAGTGGCTGTCATTGCTCAAGTATTACAACATTATGATGTCTCTCCATTTTATTACCAATAACTGAATGACATCTTTCTAATCGACACTGTCTACAGAACTGTGTATGCGCTGTAAATTGGACCCCTCACTTTACACACCTTCACTCTTGCTTGGGATTCAAACCCTATGTAAGAAATGTAAAAGAAACAATGACAAGGCAGACAAAGGCACTGGTTTGATTTATCTACCTGTTTCTTTAACCCTGTGACCAATTCTTTTTCCCATACAGCACTTTACAATGCAGCGAATCTATATGCCCCTGCCACATACAAATTAGTAAGGATATAATGAATTTCAGGCACAAAAAGCATCTAGTCTTCCCAGCATCCCAGCATCATTAGTGTAGCAATGGCAGAATTTATAAAAAGAAAAATTAGCATAGCTCTTCATTAGTGATCAGAAGCAAAGCCCATGTCCCAGGCATACATCACAGCTGCAGATTTCAATTTTCAAATTGCTAACGCTACGGTATCTCAGAGTTTCAAAGTGATGTGTCCTGAAGCTTTGGATTTAAAATAATCCAAATAAGATATTTATTGGGAAAGTATTTTAAAATTTTGGTTCAGGAGTAAAATATTGTCTTCATCTCTCTCATTGTATGATCTGTCTTACCTCTTATTCTGAATTCTGGGTAAAAGAAAAAAAATTGATTTATTTATAATTATGTTTAGTGTTTGCATGGCTTGTATTTAAGGCATTGAAATTAGGAAATTAGATAGATGCCTGCCAGCCAAGGCAATTACTTCTATCCATTACACTTGAGAACAGGATTATCCCACTCCATGAAGCATCTTCTCTTAATTGTTTCATGTGCAGCATAGTGATATTAAATCCAAATAGCCACTTCCTTTGTTTTATTGACAACGTGCTGTTTGAACTATGGCTTGCTGACAGTCTTTTAGCAATTGTCTTCTTTGGTTTTGGTTTTGGTTTTCGAGACAGGGTTTCCTCTGTGTAACCTTGGCTGTCCTGGACTCTCTTTGAAGACCAGGCTGGCCTCGAACCCGCAATGATCCGCCTGCCTCTGCCTCCCTAGTGCTGGGATTAAAGGCATGCACCACCATGCCCAGCTGCAATTGTCTTCTTTGCAATTCCTTTTCTGGCCATCTTTCTACTGAAATTTTATGATGTCAGAATACTATCTAAATTACATTTTGTAATATTATTAGATTCCGTTTCTAGAAATCATCTGTCATCTATCATCTATCTGTCCATCCATCCATTCACCTACCATGCATCTACCCCTTCACAAATGCTTAAAGGCTTCATTAATGGAATCAATAACTCATTTCTTCTCTCTTCCTCATCTGTCTTACCTAATGTGGACATCATTAACTAAATGTAGTTGTAAAAATCATGTAGAAGTAGAATTAAACAGAATTAATATTTCAGTTTTTCACGGTAACCACTGTTCCGAGACACAGAGAGATTCCTGTCATTGCATTAAGCGTTATTTGTAGACTCAATTTTCTTAGCAATTATGTTTCATTACGAACTTGTTAACTGAGAGCACCTCACTTATAAACCAACTAACCTAAACAATAGAAAAAGGAGGTTAAAGAATACAATAACCAGGCATGGTGGCACATGCTTTTAAACCCAGCACTCTGGAGGCAGAGGCAGGTGGATTGCCATGATGTTTGAGGCCAGCCTGGTCTACGAAGCGAGTCCAGGACAGCCAAGGCTACACAAAGAGACCCTGTCTCAAAAAAAAAAAATAATAATAATCAATGATGAAACAAAAAAGATATCAGTTCCTAGGAATGATTCTCCTGGTGTAATTAGCAGGATTTCTTTCTTCTGCTGGAACCAGAAGCAAACAGAACCCAGAGCCTCAGCCAGAGTCTGGAGCCCCAAAGCCTTCCCTTAAGTAGTTCTCTCTAGGAGCATCTCGAAGTGGAGCGATGAACAGCCAAAACTATCCCACGTCTCCAAAGGCCCTTTTGTTTTCCAATTGCTTCAGTCTCTATCTTCAAATTCTCTTGTTGTACTTCCAACTCTGCCATCTTTTCCAGAAGCATAGAATTTTCTGACTCTTCTGGTTTTTGCATCTTATCGGTCTTTCTTCCAATCTTTTTTCTTTCTTTCTTTCTTTCTTTCTTTCTTTTTTTAAATTTTATTTTATTAATTTATTCATATTACATCTTAATGGTTATCCCCTCCCTTGTATCCTCCCATTCTTCCTTCCCTCCCATTTTCCCCTTATTCCCCTCCCATATGACTGTTCCTGAGGGGGATTTCCTCCCCCTGTATATGCTCATAGGGTATCAAGTCTCTTGTTGGTAGCCTGCTATCTTTCCTCTGAGTGCCACCAGGTCTCCCCATTCAGGGGACGTGGTCAAATATGAGGCACTAGAGTTTGTGTGAAAGTCAGACCCCACTCTCCACTCAACTGTGGAGAATGTCCTGTCCATTGGCTAGATCTGAGTAGGGGTTTGATGTTTACGGCCTGTATTGTTCTTGGTCTTCCGATCTTTTAAAATATATTATACAGTAAAAAGATCAAGAAAAGCCAAAAGATTCATAGGGTAGGAAAGGACTTTGCAACAGCAGCTGTGATTTTGCCACACCCTGAAAGAGCATACCTATATCTTGAAAACCATTATCTTCCTCCACAACAGTTATTGTTTGGTTTTGGTTTTACTTTTTGAAATAGAAACTACCTATCGTAGCCTTGGATGACCCAGACCTCATCACATAAATCAGGTTGACTTGTAATGATTCTCCAGAGTGCTGGGTTTTACAGGTACGTGCCACTATGCCTGGTTCACAAAGTCATTTTAGATAGCATCGCCTCAGGGATCTCTTGGTAGTGATAATGTAAGCTCTTCATAAAGCTAGTATTATGTATGTGGGTGGGAGGGGTAATTAAAAAAAAGACAGAATAACCCCTAGGCATTTTTATTATGGAATAGCTCATTGACATTCACTTATTAGCTTCTGGGATTGGAAGGAATTCTTGAAGAATGTAAGCCGTGTTCATTGCTGGAATCCAAATACCCTTCATATGTATATCACATCAAGAATTCAACTGAGAAAGGAACAGTGAGGGCTCTGCTGCTATTCAGAGTGGGGTGTGAGAGTGTGTATGTGTGTGTATGTATGTGTGTGTATGTGTGAGTGTGTGTATGTGTGTGTGAGTGTGTGTATGGGTATGTGAGTGTGTGTGTGAGTATTATGAGAGAGAGAGAGAGAGAGAGAGAGAGAGAGAGAGAGAGAGAGAGAGAGAGAGTGTTATGTTGAGGGAGGGATTACTTTAGGAGGTTCTATTGTAGACAAAATTTAAATAAATTGAGCTGAAGTCTCTAAACATATACTCCTAAGGGAAGAGAGTATAAATGGGAAGCAAACCTAGCTCAAGTTTAGAAGTGCATAGGAAGCAAAGAACATAGTTCTGTGATATTTAGAAAAAATATTATTACTTTTATCTATTTTGAAGCACGAATTCCTTCCCAGTGTGTTCTTGGCACTGTAGTGCCAAGATAGAAGACTCTGTGAGAGATATACACAGCAGTCATATCTGGGCGTGCGGGCTGAGTGTCACATGGAAAGCTGGTTAGCTGAAAGAAAAAAAAAAAGATGGCTTTTGTATCATCAATACCAGCCACAGCAGAACCTGTGGAAACAGAGCCTGCTGGGAGACACAACAACTAAAAGTATGAAAGCCAGAGAGAAGCTTCTTACGGAAAAAATATATCATGCAGTGAAATCTGACCATTTCTCTGTGCTTATGTCCATGAAAAATAGGATAATGTCACTAGGTTTTTTGTTTGTTTGTTTTTGTTTTGTTTTGTTTTGTTTTATCAAGAAGGACTACGAGACACTTCTGTTTGCAGAGGGTGACAGCTAATGCCGAGACTTATACTTGTTTAAAGTCCTGAGAATTAGAGCCAATAGTTGAGTGTTATGCCATCATGGGACAATTGTGCTACCCTCTCCCAATCTTACAGAATGTGATAAAAAGAGGACTGGAAAAAAAAAAGTACCAGTGACAGTATGCAAAGGACTACTGTGGACCAGTGCACTCAGACACTCACGGCAGCTGTGGGTACCTGACTTACACAAGATGGGCCTGTCAGTGTTGTAGCATGGATGAGAGAGGCCTGAGCTTTCTTTATAGAACTACTAGCAGTTAATTGTTGCTGGGAATTTGTCAGTAGTTTTGTGGGTTTTTTTGTTGTTGTTGTTAGGTTTTTTTTTTTTTTTTTTTTTTTTAGTTTTGTGGTTTTAATGAGATTGGCTCCTAGGCATTCACATGTTTGAATATTTGGGCCTCAGCTAATGAAACTGTTTGGGAAGGATAGAGAGGTGTGGTTTCATTGGAGGAGGTGTCTCACTTGGGGACATCTTTTAGGTTTTATTGCCTTATTCCATTCCAAGTTCTCTTTCTGTTTCTCTCTGTGTCTCTGTGTCTCTATCTCTCTCTGTTTCTGTCTGTCTGTCTGTCTATCTGTCTGTCTGTCTGTCTGTCCCTCTCTCTCTCTCTCTCTCTCTCTCTCTCTCTCTCTCTCTCTCTCTCTGTCTCTGTCTCTGTCTCTCTGCTGCCTACATTGCAAATAAGGTTATAGACTCTCAGATACTGCTGCAGCACCATACCTGCTTGCTGCTACCATGGTTTGTAGAAGGAATATCTTCTGTATTATATGGAAGTAGCACTTGTCAATAATACATCTTATAGCCTATAGCTTAGGCAGGAAATAGAAGGTGGGACATCCAGTTGGCAGAAAGGATTCTGGGATAGAGCCAGGCATATGATATTCAGCCAGCGAAATGTGAGGAGGACAGTGAACATGGCACCTGAGCTTAGGCAACCAGCCATGTGGCAAAATGTATATTATTATAATGGGTTATTTTAAGTTATGCACTAGTTAGAAAACAGCCAAGCAATATGGCCTAGGCATTTGCATAATATTTAATGAGTCTCATGAGTCGTTATGCTTGGGGTTGGGGAAAAAAACAACCACAACAATGTTTCTGACTATGATAATCACATATTTTAATAGTTTGGAAGATGAAGCCCCCAATATACTCTTTATATGCTGCCTTCATCATGACATCTTCTCACAGAAATAGAAATGTAACTAATATCTGCATGTGCTACAGTAAATTATTTTCTACCCCCACTCCTAACAAGGAAATCTTACTAACCCTGTCTACTTACAAAACAAAACAAGAAGTTACTCAAGTAAGAGATGGACAGCTTAGGAAGCAGATGTTAAATTGGAGTGGGAAGGAGATAGGAGAGGGCAATTAGTAGTGAAAAGTGCTAAAAATATGTTCCTTTTAGTATACAACTCTTGGAATAACTGAAATGAAAATGGCTTAATATATTAATTGAAGACAGGTAGTATTGCATTAAAATGCATGGCCTATGATGCTCTTATCAATAGACATAGTGACATCATAGTACAGCACTGGTAGGGAGTAAATACCTGCTGAGCAAGTAATTTATCTTTGCTTCATCTTGCTTCCATCCGTTTCTACACATTCCTTGGTCATTTTAGAGTCAGTAAAAAAATAATTTATTCTTCAGCAGCTCATAAAGGTAGTTGAAGACTCATGGAGCACGAAGTTTCACGAATGCACCTAGGTACTGCCTCTCTGGCCATCTCAATAATCAGGGCATCATGTTGGAACATTCACACTCTCTTTCTCCTTCCCTGCATGATCCCCACTTTAAGAAATCTGGGACTTTCTTGAATGAGTACTGGGAAGGGGGCAAAAGTACTCAATCACAACTTGAAGGAAACATCACACACACACACACACACACACACACACACACACACACACACTTCATTTGTTTGTTCATTTCTCCTTCTCTGACATCAGAAGTCCCAGATATTTTTCATATCTTTATAATTTACCAAGATTAGATCAAAAGCAATATTTATCCCATTTCTCCAAAATGAGCATGTAAATAGCAGTCTTCATGCAGCATGTAAATGGGTATCAAGAAAAGTAAGCTGTGCAGATAATGCCTATTTATTCTATGGTAGGTATCAGGTATTTTTTGCTAAAGTATTAATTTTACTGCTATTAGCTTTTCAACAATAGCAGAATACACAGTTGGGATAGCCGGTCATCTAGATGTTAGTCACTGTTGGGGATAGTTCTAAAATAGGAAGGACGCTGGGTCGCCAGCTTCCTGTCGCTAAATATTTTCTTCAATAGGAAATATCATTCGTACTTGATAGACCAAGACCTTCCCTGGTAACTTGCTAGGCTACTTAGGTACTTGCTTGGTATAACAGAAGTGCTAGAACTGTCAGCCAGGCACGCGGTCTCGGTCCATGCCACCCAAAAGGAGACATTATCTCAGTTACAATGTGACATTTTCTTCTGTCCTTTCCATACATGTTTCATTGTACCACGTGTTTCCCATTGCCTCTTCTCACCACTTATCCTTTTCATGTAAATAACTTTATATTTGAATAATGCCCTCTGATTCTAATGTCATAAACAGCCATTTAGAATCCTTAGTGTATATGAGCCAGAGTTAATTCTATGATAATATTCTGAAGCCCTTTGTCTCTATTAACCATGGTATCCTTTGAGGAATCTTCTCATTTTAAATAAAACACACATTCACCCATCCCAGAAATTACATCAAACTCTTCAGTTGCTAATTGGTAGGAGGAAATCCTCGTCAACGGGTGTGTGGTTTTCCACTGTCATATAAAATGTTCTTCATGCAACAAAAAGGAATAAGGAAAATTGGTTAGCATAAATGCAGAGACCATTAGCATGAAGAACATGAATTATTCACGAGGTTGTTTCTGAGTTTATTGAGCAACCTTTAGCCACTAAAGGAGTAATAGGGTAGCTTGAGGTTGGTCCTGAATTGGTATAAAGGTAGAAGCATTTTAACAACCAGAATTCCCACCAACGTCTGAGGAAGAAAAACAGAAAAATTCCACAAGTGCAGGCTATGTTACATTCAGAAACCAAAGACTCTCCGGGGCTTTATGACAGAATGTGTAAAACAAGGTGAAATACAAGTTTATGCTGACAGCTGCTACGGAGGTGACCACAAAGAATGGGATGTGTCAACAGAAACTCACCTTTTAGCAGATGTGTGAAGCAAGGGAACGCTATTATGAAATGCATGTCAGAGTAGGAAGGTCTAGGGACTGGAGGCTTGTCACTCAGCCTGACTACTATTACTAAGTGGCAGGTACAGAGAAGTCTTATGCCTATCTGCCTGGAAATGGGATTCTAAAGACACTTAACAGACAGGGCTTAGATTTCTCACTAAAGCTGGAGCCAGCCTTTGAGCATCAGTCGTTTTAACTGAACAGGAGCGGGGCTAATCCAAAGAAAGATGTGTTACAAAGAAAACATGTAGCTAAGTGGTAGGAAAAGGAAATAAGACTTCTGCCAATGTTGCATCCCAAGGAGGGGGTTGGGCAACCAAAAGAAACTTTATTTGCCTGTTTGTTTATTACCAGACAGTGAAAAGTTCTTTTTTTCTTCAGAAAACACAGTGGATGTGTTGAAATGGGACTGTCTGAGCTGGACCTAGTGAGGCTGCAAACTCCAGCCTTCCCTAAGAAGCCAGAAGATTCCATACAGATCTTTCCAGTGCTTTCAGACCATTTTCTTTACCTGGAAACTAAGGGGCAGCAGCTCTCAATCTTGTCTGCCTACAGCTGTAGAAGTCTAATTGTTTTACATTTTATCTATTCTTTTTTTTTTTTTTTTTTTTTTTTTTTTTTTTTTTTTTGGTTTTTCGAGACAGGGTTTCTCTGTGTAGCCTTGGCCATCCTGGACTCACTTTGCAGACCAGGCTGGCCTCGAACTCACAGAGATCCGCCTGCCTCTGCCTCCCCAGTGCTGGGATTAAAGGCGTGCGCCACCGCGCCCGGCTCATTTTATCTATTCTTTATTAATTTTATATATGTATAAAATGTATCTTAATTATAACTATCTCTTCCATTTTCCCCAGACCTTTCAATGTCCCTCAATGTTCAAATCATCATTATTTTTTTCCTCATAATATATTGAGCCCTATTAGAGCTACCAGTATGCATAGCAGTATAGAGTTATCCACTAGAGCTAGGGCAACCCAATAAGAAGCCACGGTCCTCCAGAAAACTGCTTCTCCCTCCCCTGGCAGAGTGGTATTGGCACTTGACGAATCCTCCTCGGGGAGGGGCAATGAAGTACAACTTCCTAATTTCCTTAACCACACAGACACACTCACACCACACGACACCACACAGACGTGTTATGGGAATGTGTTTTCATTTTAGTCCCATGTGTGAGGATATGGGGCTGTTTCACAGCAGCTGACCGTGATTTGCCTTGTGCTCTGGCGGGCGGGTGGGGGTGGGGGGGTGGGGGAGGGGTCATGGCTTTGCTAGCTGTAGATATTTTCTGCCAGTGTGTGTGATGTTTGTGATGTTTGGAATTCCAGGACTTCTTCTCAGAGAATATATAAATGCTAGAACCCTTATAGGCATGGCTGGTCAGGGGCTGGTTGCTGTTGATTGGAATTTGTCAAGTAGTCATGTGTGTGAAGAAATTAGATGTCCGGGCAGCTGAGATCAAGCTTGCCCCAAGGAATTCGATGCCCCTAATCAGGAGGAAGTAGTGTACTGATAATGATGTCCCCCTTTCCCCTCTATCTTTTTTTTCTCTCCTATGTAATGTGAGAGAGTTGGACAGGAAGAAGTAAGGGGTGGAGAAGGGTGGGAGAGAGAGAGGAACCCATAAAGTAGCAAATGCCGGCTAAAGGGGGAGCCAGTTTTCACTTTAGAATGTATTAAAGTGATGATTTACTTATAGGAAAGAACAGGGCCTGAGGATTTTATTTGAGCAAGTAACAGGAAATTCTCACTCCGGTTAGAGAGCATTGCCACGGATAAAGGGTTGATGATTGAGGTGCCAGCTTTTTCTAACAGTGTTTTTGCAGCTAAATGTGAGCGCCAAGGGATGGTCCTGCTTAAGACCTACCTATTGTTTCTCCCCTAAGATGGAACTAAATATTAGCAATTAAATATTAGCAACTAAATATTAGTGCTTGCAAATCTTTCACCAAACACCTCTTTTTTTTTTTTTGGTATGTTTATTTTTAGAATAATAGCATCCAAGCCTCGGGGCTCAAGGCTGGGTACTGTATCACCTACTGCTTTAACAAATGAGTCTGCCCAGCAACTTGTTGAAAATGGGGATCTGATTCCAGACTCTGCATGGCAGGGCTTTTCTTACTCATCTTGCCAAGTCCTCCACTTTCTCCCTGACCCTGAGGACTTTCTAGCTTCCCCTGGTAATGAACTCTTCTGACACATCCACTGCTACATCACATACATTGCTAAACTTTCTCTATTCGGTTCCATAAATCTCCATGACTGTTAAACTACCATAAATGTGGCCACATAAAGCATCTCCAGGTAGAGGAAAGCATTTTATTTATCTAGTGGCTCACAGCTTTCTAGTGTGACACAGCGGAAGGGGAAAAAAAATAAGCCTTTGCACTTAGCTTCATTTGCATAATATTAGGAAACCTCTACAACCGACTGAAGGTGAGTCATGGGCCAACCTCTCAGGCAAGGGTCATATTAATATTTTTAACCAGGCAAAGGACAACAGTGGAGAGGTAGCTGTGAAATCTTTATGAATTCACAAAGTGCAATGCAGATTACCGAGAAGATACAATTTTCTTTTATCATGTTAGGCAAATATTTCCCCTTTCCTAAACCAGTCCCTTTACCCTTCCTGAATTTACCACTGTGTGGTGGTGCGGGGTATGCGATATGAATGCACAGGTATGTGCACCTCTATGCAGCACATGAAGAGACAAGAACTAGACATCAAATGCCACCATCCAATGTTCTCTGTCTTATTTCGTTGAGATAGTGTCCCTTCCTGAGCCCCAAGCCGACTGTTTCTGATAGGCTGACAGATTTCCTAAGCTCTCAGCATCTACCTATTTGTATGTGTCCTAATGCGGTATCATGCAGCAGTACCTAAGGCTTTAGGCAGGTGTTAGCGATTCAATCTCAAGTCACATACCTGAAGAACCAGAATGCTTACCCACCGAGCCATCTCCTCAACCCCGACATTTATCTTCTATTTTGTCATTTGTGTTGACTCTCTGGATGAACAGGTACTTCCAAGGGAAAGTTAGATATTTCTTAAACATTTTACTTCCTCTAGATTAAGATTCAAGAAGTAATGCCAAAATACCAATCATATGCTAGGCAACTTGATACAGAATGAATACGTTATTCTTGTCTCACAAATTTCTTCAGACGCATACGGGATATGCTTCTCTCATCTCAGAAACACTCCTTCAGATGGATACTTGTCATGGTTTATTAAAAAAATTCATCTGGCTGAGAGAACTGTGGAAACACATGCCCTTAATCGTGTCCCACGAGAAGCTGAGGCAATGGGACCAGTGATTAAAAATCAGCCTGGGCTACACTAAAGGTTTCCAAACCAGCCTGGGTGGGCTGCATAAGAATCTATCTCAAAATTAAATTAAAAAAACAAATAAACTAATTGAGAGACTGATTTGTCAACGTCCATTATTTAACTCATTGAGTTTAAAATATAAACTCAGTTCTTAACTCCAAGTTCAGTGCCTTTCCTGTTGTGCTATCACCTTTTCGTTGTGACTCAACTGAAGAAACAGAAAGAGATAAAGCAACATGGCCAACCATAGAGCATGCAGTGAACTTTTAATCACTGTGGCTAGTACCTATACTACTTTGTACCTGTATCTATATATGCATGTGTCTTGTATAGAGCACCCCACCAAAGCTCCTCACCTAATCTGTCCCCTAATACTACACTTCCAATGGCCCCATAGAACTCCCACTTTCCTTCAGTGTTGACAATTGCATTTACTGATCTCTTTTTGCTAACTGTACCATCAAAGGCTTTAAAATCATGAGCTTACATTTCTTCATTCATTTCACAAATAGTATGTGACTGACCTCTTTGGCCTCCCTTCATCTGTTATAGTCAATTGACCACTGGGTGTCAATTCCTTTGATTAAAATCTGTGTTTCGTCTGTGATGTGAGGGTTTGATTTGATCTTTCCATTTAGTATATTGGTTCCTTGTTGCCTACCATTCTTTGCTACCATAGATAAGTGGTCCGTAGCTGGTATCTTTGCCATTATTTCAGCTCATATACCACCATATCTTCGGCTGAAAATTACCAAAGTGCATTATAGAAATACATAAAACTATAAAACAATAAATAAATGAAATTATGTTACCTTAAAGAAATAAATCAATGTGAGACGAAGCCCATACCTGACACTGCTAAAGTGGTCAAGAATCCCAGACTAGATACGTCATGGGCCCGAGGGACACTTACTACTATTATTATGCTATAAGAACATTGTAATGAAATAATTTCAAATAACAACGTGCCTTACCCAATCCTCATCAGAGAGGCTTCTTGCAAGAGATGGAGACTTATCACAGAGAGCCACAACTGAAAAATGTACAGAGAGTGGGCCACCTCGGTCAACTCAGCCGAACATGAGACGTCTTTGTCAAATGCTTCTCCTCAAGGCTCAAGAACAGGAATGATTGTGTGTGGGGGGGGCTTTGTGTGTGTGACGTCATGTGTGCTCATTACCTCTTTTTATCTTCACAACCTCACTAGGTAGGCACTGTAATGACCATTATTTCACAGATAACAAAACTGAAACACCACACAAGCAACATGCATAGGTGAGAAGGAAGTAACGAGATTAACTAGTCTTGATGACTAAGAAGCGAAAGACTTTCCTGCGGTGCTATGTCACTATGCTATTATTAAAAGTAAAAAATCTTAAAAGAGTCCTGCACTTCCACTGAGCTGAGCAACTTGGATACTCTGATATCAAATTAAACTTTGTGAATTGGTACGCTTTAGAGTTGCCCAGAAAACTTTCAATTAACTAAGTATCCATTGATGTCATATATTCTCTGATCACTTAAAAACAAAGTTTCTAATGTTAGGCTCTTTCCGCTGATAAAACCATCGTAGACATCCATTTGAATATAGATGCTCGTAACATGCAAGTTTTTTAAAAATATGAACATCTGTCATTAAGGTCTATATCAAGGATGCCTAGCCACCTAGAACTGATTCTTTTTGGTATACACACACACACACACACACACGCACACACACACACACACACACACACACTGCAGAGTATGAATTTGTGCTTTCACTTGCCAAACTATAGTCTCAAAGAAAGGGACTGTCCTAAACAGAATTACGCCTGATAATTGCAGATTTAAGGTCCCCACTGTATGGACAGTTCATATTGATACATTAAATTACCTTCAGGTAAATTTCTTGTTAATGGAGGAAAAGACTTCCAAGTTAGTAGTCAGCTTCTAATGCCTTTCTCATGAGAAGCAACACTACTCTCCTTTTGGCCTCTATGGGGCAATTATGTTGGCTGTTTATGTAAATGAGGGAAGAATTGAAGGCTTTGAAAATGGATTTTGATGAAGTTTCATTCTACATTTTCAGCATTATTAAAAAATAAAGGAAAAGTGCCTCTAAGATTGCCTTTCATGCACTATCTGCTTAGAGATCTTGCATATTTCAAATGAGAAGATATGAAAAATAAACATAATTCAGAGCTCTGGAACATTCTGCATACCTTAGCAAATGTTAACATAATGCCATTATGGATAATAGATTATTGTCTTAGGGGTCTTATTGTCATGAAGTTCTACAGAGTGTGTTCCACCAATCTCCATAAACATGACATTTATTTTTATATGGCTATCCTCATTTAGCACACGATTGTTAACCTATGTACACTAATATTTAGACTTGATTGTCTCTTTTCAATCCTCTGAGTCTGCTCGTGGAAGGAGAAGAAGGGGCTCAGAGCAAATTTGCAATTATTCAGGTCAGATGCACATGGTGGCCATGAAATTGCTTTTCCTACCCACAAGTAAGTGACACTCATTCCCTGCGGCTAAACATCCGCTGTGTCTTTTACTATACTTCATTATGTCCACAATAGCCATGACTGTAGTTCCTTACGCATTAGTAAACAAAGCGCTGCTATGTTGTGCATTAAAATCAGACCAGAGAGATGGCTCATTGAGGAGAGTGTGATGATCTTCCAGAGGATCCAAATTCTATTCTTAGAGTCCCATATTCACAGTCACCTGCAATGCTAACTCTAGTGATATCAATGCCTTCTACTTCTCTTCAGGCACACAGGCACATGGCACAAACACGTGTAGGCACACAAAACACCCAAATCTTTAAAATAAAGGTATGGAAAAATAAATTATGTGATGGTTTTACTAAAAACTTGATGTGGCGATGCCATTTAAGAGTTAGCCCATGCTGAAGACAAAAACAGTAATAAGCACTCTGGCCCTAGGTGCTAAAATCAGGATCTCATGCTTTCATTCACGGAGCCATGTCCTCAGACCTAAAGATGTTATTATTTTTAAGATTTGATCTTAATATTATTTTTGTGTGTATGTGAGTGGGTGCCCATAGAAGCCAGAAGAGGACATCAGCTTCTCTGGAGCTGGGTTACCAGTGGTTTTGAATCACTGGACTTCAGTGCTAGGAGTTGAACTCTGGTCCTCTGGGAGAGCAGGCAGGACTCTTCAGGGTCATTCCTCTATCGCCCTGGAATTCAACAGAAGTTGAAATTTAGACGCACATGATTTTTAAAATAGTCATATCTTTGTTTTCCTCTCTCTCCAAAATTTGTTTTTCATTGTGTTGCTTCATAAAACTGTAAACCACAATTATAATTACTGTTGGGTGATTGAAAATTTCAACGACAGCATTGATTTGAATAGAACAACAGTATATCATGTCTTCATAGTTATATGGAAGCAGAGAAAAGTTAATATTATAGAAGAAATTAAAATTAATTATTACAGAGTAGGAAGTAGAAAGGCATAGATGATAGATATAGATTGGTTAATGGTCACTATCATGTATACAGATAAGAAAAATAGTGTTTTGTCCACATAGCACACTAAGGTTACTATAGTTAAAAACAACTTACACATTTGTTTTTAAAGAACTGAAATTCAAGGCTCCAGACAGGAAGAAATTGTCCATGACTTAGGAGTGAAAATACTAAATATCCTCATTTGATAATCCCTAATTGAGTATGTGGATTGAATCCTCATATTTTATGCTAGTCCAATAAATAAGTTAGTATGTCAATTATATGCCTTTTAAGATAAATACAAAAGTACTACAAATATGTACAAATAGCTATTAACCATATTCATAACTTTAAATTATCTTCAGTAAATTAAAATTGTGTATAATTAAGACGTGTCTGTGTGAAAATGTTTTGTGTTCTTCAAACATAATATTTATCATCAAATACACATTTTCTTTATTATTTTGTATCTGTGGATCAAAATATTAAATAAATTTTCACAAAATCCCCCGCCCCTAAATGAAGAGAAATCATTCTCCAGTTGTTCAAAAACAGTAGAAATATAATAACCATGATAGCGGCGGGCTTTTCACCAATCCATATGTATTCAAATCTATTGAAGAGGGATATACCAGGAAAAGCCTTGGGCTTAGATTTCCACTCTATATTGCTATTGACACTTACAGCATCTCACCCTCTCTGGAATTACATCTTCACCTATAGCACAAGTAGTGATGTTTCTGCTGTACAGTTGCACAGAAGCAAGTTGTCCAGTGTGATGAGCATAGGGCAAAAACTCAGTACATGCTACATTTCACTACATGAAAAGTCAAAATATATTAGCATTGGTACACTAGATATCTTCACAGGGCACAGAGGGTAACATGTGAGCTGGAGATAGAGGGGAGTCAGTATCACTTAAGCAAAATGGGCATGCCTCATTGTGCTAGGGAGAAGTTCTGCTACATCAGAACATGTGTCCCCTTCATGCTTCATAATGGAAAGAAAATCCCCCAGAAGAGCCTGGAGCTCACAGTCCAGGAGATCAGAACCATTTGCATAAAACTTCCACCACTGAAGTAACACATGAGTTTAGAGAAAATAAAGTTAATCCCTACAAAGCTTTTCTGTTGTACAATCTAACCAAATCCAACCCTCCTTTCTCAGGACCTCTCTAGACCAAGCTAAGGATACCTCAGGAAAACCTGGCCTTAAACAATGAGTCGCACCCTGGCTTCCCAGGATGTGAGGGAACAAGCTTGCTTCCAGATTAATATAACAAGAGTGAGTCAATAATTGAATACCGTTTGTGGATATAATTGGGACAAAGAACATGACATTAATAATCAGCTTAGAAACGTTTCCTGTGAAATAGATGAACATGTTAGAAATAAATACTTCACAATTCTAATGTCTGGCATTAGTATTTACCCTTGTGGTTTGATTGACAGTTATTTTACGTTCTTCGTCGAAGTCCCTTTTCTGTACCCAGCGTCACACTCTTCAAGGTTATATGCAAAGGGCATCCGTCTGGAAGACGGCTCTACAAGTGCAAGTGAGGAGATGAAGTCAGCAGGGCTGCGGGAGAGAGAAGAGCTGCAAATCCACAGTTCATAGGCTGAATCCCATGGGATATTCTATGAGGACTGTGTAGAAACCATCTCCCAAATTGTGTCACCAAGGACCGAGGAAGCAGAGCCTTGGTATTTATCTGACAACCTCTGCTGCCCTTTTGATGCTGATTGCCTCTGGGACATGCATTCCATCAGTATTTTTGAGGATGCTCTGCCTTGGTAAACCAAATGTCTAGGGCATTGGAAAAACCTATGGGACTAGAAGTAAAGAGAGAGGTGCCTTGAGGTGGAAAGCTGACATGCCGAGTGCGTGGGGAAATGTTCACCACGTAAATGCAAACACAGAGAGGGACCAGAGCAAATGCATTTGCTGCTCACTATATGTGAAAACAACTAAAGCAATCTGATCACAGACAAACCTATGATAGCACGTACACACACAGTTACAAGTGAATATATGAAAGGATATTTATCATTAAAAAGTCAAATTACAAAATATCTTTCTCTGCTCTCATAGCACACTCACTGTCCACTAACTAGTCACGGGTCTGCTTATTATACCATATTGAAAGGAAACTATCTTCATCCTTATAGCAAAACTAACTTGTCTTTTTTGTTTATTTGTTTTTGCATTCAGAGAAAAAAATGTCTTTCTAAACTGGTGGTGCTAATTCAAGTTGTATTTTTAATATTAGTTGTGTGATAATTTGATTATTGTTTCTCTCTTCCATGAGGGTCTGAGGTTCTTGAAATGAGAGCCACTGCCTACCCATAGAGGACTTTATTCATAAAATTTGTGAAACACTTGGATAGTGGATCAACATAACCGAAAGGGAGAGATTTGTAAAAAAGTGGAAAATAATGTGATAAGCAAAGTACAGTCAGTATGAATTATAGGAGACAGAACAAAGGTACTGAGTAATGGAGCAAGAGGGTAATTGTGATGTTAGAAATGGGCATGATTTAGAAAAAGATCTCTAGGAAGAGACAAAAAATATGTGGCAGAAATTCAGAAATGTATGCACTCTGTTTTATGAATGACCAAAGGAGTTTCATTCAACATATTGTGTATTTTGTACATAAATTATAACCACATTTATGAATGATATATGTGTGTGGGGGTAAAATAAATCTAGATTTGTATATTTTAAATGATATCAAAGTTTCAATAAGCATTCTTTAAAATGATATGTGTCATCGACTGTCAATAAATGTTAACCAATTTTATTAAGTTAAAAAACAGTTATATTCTGATTGAAAGGTCATACATGAGCCATTCATGAATGTCACTATTTCATCATGAGGCTGTATTAAAAAAAAAGGGGGACTACCCTACTATTTTATCTATTGTTAATGTTGCTGTGATAAAACACCATGATCAGAAAGCAAGGTGGGTAGGTAAAGGTCTATATCGCTTGCAATCGCACATCACAGATCGTCACCAAATGAAGTCAGAGCAGGAACTCAAACAGGACAGGAATCTGGAGGTACGAGCTGATGATGCAGAGGCCATGGAAAGGTGCTGCTTGCTGGCTTGCTCCCATGGCTTGTCCATCAGGCTTTCTTGTGTAACCCAGGACCCCCTGCCCAGGGATGACACCACCCAAAAATGACCTAGTCCCTCCTCCATCAGTCACCAGTTTAAAAAATGCCTTACAAACTTGATTACACCCCTGTCTCGTGGAGGCTGTTTTCTCAATTGAGGTTCTTTCCTTTCAGATAGCTATGGTTTGTGTCAGGCTAACATAAAACTAGCCAGAACACCTAGGATGTGTCCTTTTTTTTTTTTTTTTCTAGGAACTGCATCTTTTATCATAAAGCTAAAACAACTTTGAAAATAACTATGACTTTTCAGATGATGACTGCAATCCATACATTCATACTGGCTGCACATGTATCTTCTTATTTAGGTCATTGAAAAGCCTGTAATGTAAGTTGACCGACCACAAGGAGCTTATAGTTTGAACAAGACAGTATTATACAGCTAGTGAGAAAATGGGATTGAAACATATTTTCATAGTATTATATTTGTTATATTATCATGTACTATATTATCTACTCATATATAACTTGTAATAATATTTATGATTAGTTTTTGGTGCGTTTTTTCTTTTTAATTATTTTTCCTTTTTTACATATACATTCATATTATTACACACACACACACACACACACACACACACACACACACATATATATATATATGATAAACTACCTACAGCAAGAAGAACCATGAAACAATCAGGAATTATATAAATGTTACACTCATTGTGTTTTTGATATTTGTATTTGGCATCCTTGAAGAAAATATCATTCATACCTTGGAGCATCTGAAATTCTGAATGTAAATCAGTACCTATCATATCTCATCTTTAAATGTTTTTGTTTTTTAAAGATTTATGTATTAAGTATACAGTGTTTTGCCTGCGCATACACTTGCACGCTAGAGGAGGGCACCAGATCTCATTATAGATGGCTGTTAGCCACCATGTATGTGGTTGCTGGGAATTGACCTCAGGACCTTTGGAAGAACAAGCAGTGTTCTTAACCTCTGAGCCATCTCATCTTCATCAAGTTAAAACATCCATCTAGAGTTAAAAACATCTTAACCCCAAAACAACTAAGCTTAATTGTAAAACTAAACTATCTAGTCTTCAACCTCATCAGAGACTTGAGAAGGAATAAAATTAATTATCTTGAGTAGACAGGAAGTGCAAGTTAGCAGCTTCCAAAATGAGAAAGATGACAGAGACAGTTTGCTACCTGAACAGTCACCCAAAACTCTCTATAACGTTGGAGCATCATCTTTAGCCTTCTGGCCCAATATATCTGACAATGTTGACCACTTCCTCCTCACAGGACAGCCTTGCAAGGCCACAGAGGAAGAGGATACAGTTAGTACAGATAGGACTTGATAGGCTGACGTCAGGTGCTAGGGGAGGAGGGCTCCCCTTTCTGAAGGCTTGGGAAGGGAGGGAGGTGGGATAAGGGAGGGAGGAGGAATAGAGAGGCAGTGAGGGAGGGGGCTATAATCGAGATACGAAGAATTCAAACTGCAAAACAAGCAGGTAACTTACATTGTTAATCCCACTACATGGGAATAGCTCTGAGACTGGATGAGATATGAATGTCTATGCATACACAGTGCTACTTATCGGTGACAGAATCTCTGTGATTTATTATTAGATGCCATTCTTCCTATGGCATGAATGAAGATTTATAGATGTCTTTCTTCTGCTCATTCAAAGAGCAGAGAACCAGCCTATGATGTGTCCTTAGCTTAATTAATAATTTCTAGTATAAGTCACCCACTGGATAATGCCGTTAACTTGTTTAGCACAAATGAAATAAAACAAATGAAGTTGAACACCACTTTTGGATTTCCTTCCTGATTAGTTATCTAAGTTACCTGGCAGATGGTCCTGTGTTCATCAAAGTTCCTATGTTGAAACTTTAACCACCCGTTTTGTGCTTTTTGTGAATGAGACATTTGGAATGAATCTTTATGAGTCGGATTGATATTCTTAGAAAGTGGAATAATGAGCATTAACTTCCTGGATCTTTCTACCTAGTGAATTGAGAATGTGTAATCTGTGCTACAAGGAATTCAGTACTTTTTTTTATTTTTAGCCATGGCCTGGAACTTCCTGTTGCTTGCAATTTACCTTGCCTACAATATTTTGTTGTAACAACCCAAGACCAAGGAAATGAGACTAATAGAGCAGTAGCAAACTTCCTACAGTCATCCAAATATGCTGTACTTTATTTAAGAGACAAATGCTGGGCTGGAGAGATGGCACAGCGGTTAGGAGCTTTGACTTCTCTTCCAAAGGACCTGGGTTCAATTCCCAGCACTCACAACTATCTGTAACTCCAAGATCTGACACCCTCATACAGACCCAGACAGTTAAAATACTGATGCAGATATAAATAAATAGTTAAGATTTTTTAATAGACAAAGGCTTAGGACTTGCTGTCTTGAATAACTTAAAAAATAAATAGTCCAACTACTCATTGTGCTATTGTCTTGGTAACTCTTACCACAATACGCAATGTGGTTAGTGAACACAGGAGTTTGTTCTTGAGCAGGACATGGGCCTACTATGATTGAGTCAATTGGTATCAGTATTGAGGACCAGAAGAGTAGGAAGGGAAGACTGGAAGGAGACGGAACATTTTCGGTTCCGTGGTAAGCACAGAACATATTTGACAGCTCTGACAACCGCTTCCCTTTCAATGGTAAATTTCACAGCTAAGGCTTAAGCCCACAGAATGGCTGAATGGCCTAACTACAGAGCACATCGTATTTCCCACACAGGCATCTAGAATTCAAAATAAAAAACAGTCAATATTTTCATGCAAAGACAGTTGTAAGATGATTCTCCTTCTTTCTGCCTTCTACCAAGTTGTCACCTGTAAGTACTGCTTATGTAGGAATTCTGGAGTTAGTCCTGCCAAGACAAGAGAGACAACTACAGTAGATGACAGAAAATAGTGGAGCTGAAATATAAGCTCAGGTTTTCCTCCAAACGTTGTCCTGTTAAATTTCTGTCAAACCCAGTGCCTCTACTTTCTCACAGACACACTTTACCAAAGTGTGATCCTTCATGATTTTGTTCAGACAGACATTTTTATAAGCCTGAAGGATATGTATTGACTAATGAGGAGGAAGCACTGGGCTCAAGAACTGGCACTACTATCACAGCGTTTTAAATTATATAACATGATTGCTTATAGGAAACACGGCCCTTTTATAGACTTATGATGCCTGCTGTGTCATGCAATTAAAAAGTTCCAGAAAAGCATTCTCAGCATGTCAAGTTCCTGAGGCTGATTTATAGGACTACAGCTCTCTCCTTTTGTGATTCAATTAAAGCATTTTATGCTGGGCTATTATAGGGCTTAGATTCTGATCATAGTTCGGGTGCTGAAATATTAGATTAGCATGTGATCTGATTATGAATAAATTGAATTTCTTGTTTGCAAGGGGCGGTAATTAAAGCTGCAGTCATAAGATGCAGCCATCTAAAGACCTGTGTGGTAGACATCAAAGATAAAATGGCCAAGAGCTATATGCAATTGATTATTGCAACCCATGGAAAGTCAAGTATTTTAATGGAGACCAAGTCATAAGCATTATATGGATTTTAATCCAGGTGTTGAGTTCTTGCCGTGATTAAAAAAAAAAAAGAAAAAAGAATTCTAACGCTTTGCTAAAGATGACCAAGTAAATTCTGCCTCCCAATCCTCTGAGATTTGAAAACAGCCTGGCATTGTCTAGAAAGTAGTATTCATTATTTTCCTATCTAAAAACACTCTTAAAGGACAATGACTGCTTTTCTTCACAAATAGCTTAAAACTAATTTGAGGCATCTCAAAATGAGAGAATGAAAGCTTTACCGGCATTAACATCTGGTCTATTTTTTTTTTAAAGGAAATCTGTTTTCTTTTGTTTTGGAATTTAGGTTTACTTTTGATGCTTGATGGTTAGGAAAGTTACACCAACACTGGATGGCGTGGACTGAGAGTTTCAAGAGAACAGTACCTTATCTTTATGAGAGAAAGAGGGCAAAAGCAATCAAGCACAAAGACCGAATAAATCTTTAAACGATGCAGTCAAAGAAGGATAACTTGGAGGTAATGTGTTTGCCACGGCCCATAGAGATGTCAAGTTTCAGGCTGCGGAGATGGATATAAGTCTCCTTAATAGACAAATATAATTTTGAAGGAATAGTGGCCTGCACTCCTTCCAGAAGTGACAAATGACTGATCTAGTGATAACGTAAATTCAACAGTCTTCAGTCTTGGTGAATAGCATCAGCTAAGGGCATTTACATTAGGAGGGAATGCTGCCTCATCTGAGGGCATCATTACCTCTGACTGGGGTACCTGACTAACCCCCTAGCATGTATACTGAGTACCAGTCTGGCCACCCTTCCAATTCATTCTTTGTTTAAGCAATATAATTTTACTAAAAGCCAGATTTTTTAAAAAGCTATTTCCATGCTTGAAAATACTTTTGAACTTTGATTCATCTGAAGGATAAAACTCCCACGGCATGAAATGTTCTCATTAGCCTGGCCCTTGACAACTCACCTACTTCACTGGGTAATGTCCTCTCTAACATACCCAGCCATTGTGAGTTATTTAAAAATCTTTGGTAGCCATACTGTTTTCCTGTCTTCCATTTCTATGCCTTTCTGCATCTAAGTAAAACCCTTTTGTGCCAAAGAGATGCTTAGATGGTTTCTGCATATTCCTTACCAATGAATATTTTGATCATCAATCTTCCCTTTAGTTGTGTCTAAATAATTGAAGTAGATTACACCTTCAAAACAAAGAAGATGTATCACTTAGCTCTTTTTTTTTAAAGATTGCAACGATCTGACTTTATTTTACACTGGATAAGGGCCACAAAGCAACCTTCTTTAATAAAGTTGACTATTAGCTTCACTTGGAACATTTTAGAAATACTCATTTTAAAAAAAGTATTCATCTTCCAAATTGTTGTGCAACCCAAATATACAACAGCTTCGAAAAACAACATTTAGAAAGCAAAAGCCAACGTAAAAAGACAGATTAAAACAACTACAACAGTACAGGTTTGATATGGCTCCGATTTTGTAGGTTTCTTACTACATCACCTGTATCAGAGATCTGTTCTTCAGCAGGCTCCACTGCTCCATGTATAAGGAAATCCCTTTTCTCCCTGCTCTCATGTGTCACCTTCTGAGCCCATCCAATCCTCTCTAACATCAGTTCGAGTTTGTCCCTTAAAGTTCCGAACATTGACATATCTCCTCTCCCCAATCTGAAACAGGATGCCCACAGTCTCTGCTGCTGCTGCTTTGCTTGGAAGATGCCAGAGCTCTCTATGTCTCAACAGGCTTTGGCTTCTTCAAAGGTTTTTTTTTTCTGGAAAAACTTGCTTTTTCTTCTAACTTTTTTTTCAACTTTGCTGTCAGAATCCCTGCCTGAAGAGCTTGAGGAAACAAGTTCCTTTGACTTAGGCATTGCTTCACTCCACGCTCTACTAGCTGCTAGGTTGCTGGCTCTCACCAGACTCCAAGTGGAGCTTCTTTCTTTCTCTCTTTTCCATTTTTTATTATGTTTCTTATTTCAACATATACATTTATATTATTACACATAAATAAAATAAACTACATATAGCAGGAAGATCCACGAAACAATCAGGAATTATAGAAACATTACATTCATAGTGATTTGGCTGTTTGTATTTGGCAAACTTGAAGTAAACTTCTTTCCTATCCTGTTGAGTCTAATATTCTCAAAAAAAAATCAATATCTATCAAATCTCATCTCTATTAACTTAAAACATCTATCTAGATGAAAACAAAATCTTAACCTCTAACCAACTAAGCTTAATTGCAAGACTAAACTATCTGGTTTTCAACCCCATCAGAGACTTGAGAAGGAATAAAATTCAATTACCTGAGTGAACTGGAAGTGCAGGTTAACAGCTTCCAAAATGAAAAAAAATGACAGAGGCAGTTTACTGCCGGAACAGTCACCTAAAACTCTCCAACGCTGGAGCGTCATCGCCAGCCTTCTAGCCCAATCTATCTGACAGACATATTTGCAAGGCAGGAGCTATTGAGAACTTCTTAGATAGACCTTTCCTGCTCTCCTACTCACCACAGCCTTTCACCCACCCACACCATAGCTAAAAAAAAAAAATCTATTGCCTTCACTCATCTGTACATCTGAACACAATTTTGAATATTAAATTCCAAGAATCCACTTTAATCAAGCTATCAAAGACTGTAGAATTCTACCGTGGGCACGACTTCTACTGAAATTCAGTGCAGAGCCATAGAAGGATATTCTTCCATGCTTTGTGACAGAGCAGTGACTTTTTGTTTCACAACTCCATGCCTCTTTTCCTCAGGTTAAGGTCAAAATATAAATTCTTCTCAAGAAGGATAACTGTCTATCCACTCTGCCACCTAACCACCCTGTTTTCCTTCTTCCTTTGGCTGTCCCCTCCCTCCATTTTTGTCTTCTTTACATTTTCCACCCCTACTCTCCCTTTCTCTCCTCTAATACACCCAGTCTCTCCTGGTCTGTCTCTATCTGCCTGTCTCTCTGATTCTCTCTGCCTCTTTGATTATCTCTTTCTGTGTCTGTTTGTCTCTCCCCTCCCTCTTCTCTCCCTCCTTCCCTTCCTCCCTCCCTCTTCTTCCCTCTCCTTCCCCTCCTCTTCCTCTATCATGTTCAGACTTCTTCAATGACACCTTATTGTCTAACAACAGGTTGTCATGGGAGGCTCTCATGGCCTGCACTGCTTTTGAAGACTGGAGGTTGTGTGGCACCAAGGATAACTCAGTACATCTGTGCAAGGGCAGCCTGTGGCAGGGCCTGTGATAACGTCTGTTCTGATAAATGTAGATGATATAAACAGCTCCAACATGTTAATGGTTTTAGTAATGAACATAGTTTAATAAAGTATTTTATTGAAAAATTGGAAATGAATAACGCAGCAATTGTTTTATTTTATTTTTTCTCTGACAGCTCTGAAAAAGGTGTGCACAGTTCAGGGAAACTGAGGCAACTGATAGTCACCTTAAATATTTTTTATTTAAAGTCTTCTTTGTATTTACCTGACAATACAGAAAATTAGTTGTTGCAGTAGCTGAACATTATTTGTAATTTTTTTGTTGCTATGAAGGTTGGAAGACAACTTCTTTTAGTCACCTGCTGACAGATGATTAAGATTAACTTTAATAACCTACCACTACTTGGTCCTTTAATTGGGGGGGATTATATTTTGCATATGTTTTTAAAATAATTCTTTAAAAATTTTTAATATTAATTTACTCATATTACGTCTCAATGGTTATCCCATCCCTTGTATCCTCCCATTCCTCCCTCCCTCCCTTTTTCCCCTTACTCCCCTCCCCTATGACTGTTCCTGAGGGGGATTACCTCCCCCTGTATAGGTTCATAGGGTATCAAGTCTCTTCTTGGTAACCTGCTATCCTTCCTCTGAGTGCCACCAGGCCTCCCCCTCCAGGGGACATAGTCAAATATGGGGCACCAGAGTTTGTGTGAAAGTCAGACCCCACTCTCCACTCAACTGTGGAGAATGTCCTGTCCATTGACTAGATGTGAATAGGGGTTTGAAGTTTACTGCCTGTATTGTCCTTGGCTGGTGCCATAGTTTGAGCGGGACCCCTGGGCCCAAATCTGCCTATCATAATGTTCTGCTTGTAGATTTCTAGGACCCTCTGGATCTTTCTACTTTGCCATTCTCCCATGCTTCTCTCATCTAGAGTCCCAATAGGATGTCCTCCCCTCTGTCCCAGTTTCCTGCTAAGTGAAGACTTTCATGGGACATGCCCCTTGGGCTAGTGTGCAAATATAAGTGGGTATATACCACTTGACTCTTTCTGCTTCTGGGTTAACTCACTCATTATGATCATTTCTAGTTCAATTCATTTGTCCACAAATTTTGGGAATTGCTTGTTTTTAATAGCTGAATAGAATTCGATAGTGTAAATTCTTAGACATGTGGTTATATATGTTTCTGTTTCAAAATTTAAAAAATATAGAAGATAAAAATTAATATTGAATACTAACTCTTCCGTACTAAATCCTGTTCTTTCACAAATACTTAAAGTCAATGAAGAGAAAAGAGTCTATTTTGCTTAAAATGTATTTCAAATAAAACTAATGTTTAATAGTTCTCTAAAGTTCTTAAATTATTGTGTGATTTATTACATTATGCATTGAGTGTAATTGTTAAAATAATTCAATCTAGAAGGAATCTACATTAATAAGGTTTTATAGCCACAGACTTTTTGAAAAAATATAATACATTTCGAATATAGAAATATGGGAATATAATCAAAGAAATCAATCAAACACAAAGATGTTATATTAGGAAACAATTCTACTGAGGCAGAGTACAATTGCTAGTTCAAGGACAATAAGGAAATATGTGAGACTGGTGACTACAAAAGCAAAATGTTTTTATACATTTTTACAAATGATTGATTTTTTGGTTTCCAATCACGGTGGTTTAGATTCCGTGAGCTACATTTAAAAAGAATTTTTAACTGGTTTACATTTGGAATGTCAACATCTGTAATTCACTAGAAATTGCAACCTTTGTCCTTTTGCACTTATGATGAAAATATTCAAACTTGTCAAAGTAGGCAAGGAAAATAAAATGTGTGTATGAAGAGTGGAGTAAAGCAAGATAGAAAGGGAAGGGGAAAAGAGAGGAAGTCTGTAATAGTTCAAAAAATTCAAAACCCTTTACTCAAACATCCTACTTTCTTCTTACTAAGTGCAAGGATTCAAAGTATCACAAAAGTATTGTCCTAAATCCCATTTCACTGCTATCATTTTTATTAAATAAATCTTTTAAATGGACATCGAATTACATCATTTTTCTCTCCCTATCCTCCCTCTATCTCCTACCAGGTACACGCCCTCAATCCCATCCTGTGTATCCCCATCAAACTTCGAAGTGAATGGCTTCTTTTTCCTTGATACTATTTACACACACACACACACACTCTCTCTCTCTCTCTCTCTCTCTCTCTCTCTCTCTCTCTCTCTCTCTCTCTCTCACTCGTGTGTGTGTGTGTGTGTGTGTGTGTGTGTGTGTGTGTGTGTGTATACATGTACACATATATAAATACAACTTGGGGAGTCTGATTTTGTTGTTTCTATGAACATCATTTCATGGTAGACCACTCTGTATTTGAAACCAATAAGTGAGCTTGTCCCTAGGTGAAGCAAGTCTCCCCCTCCCAACAGTCATCAGTGTCTATAGTCCCCCATCCGTGCTAATATGTCCACTGCTATTGTTATTGTTCGGGTCTTGTTTATGTAGCCATGTCTAGAAGAGACTGTTTTTTTTTTATCACAGACTGGATGGCATTTTCTTTTTTGAACTTATAATTTTTCTGTCCCTCATCCACAATGTTCCCTGAGCTAAGATGCAGTGCCTGTGATGTAGATTATATCCACTGGGGCTAGGGTCCCCATAATCTACGTGTCTCTTCTTTGTAAATGCTTATCCAGCATTCCAGGGCCAGAGAGGTCAAAGACATTAGTAAGGGGAGCTGGGGCTGTCTGTGGTGTGGACTCAGTTGCCTGGTTTTGGATCCCTCCCTTCTGGCCCCCCAGGTCCTAGGGGAAGAGGATGTGTTGAATCCTGATGCAACGTGATGAGTTGGGGAGGGAGGGTGGAAGGGGCCTCCCCTTTTCTGAGAAATTGAGCAAAGGGGAGTGGAGAAGAGATAGCGGATGGGAGGAGAGGAGGGAAGGGGCTAGGTTTGGGTTGTAAAATTGATAAATAAATAAATAATGAATAAATAAATATTTTTTAAAAAGAAAAGGAAAATGTCACATACAGAAAAAAAAATCTGTGGTGGAGGGACACACCTTTAATCTTGGCACTTGGGGAGGCAAAGGCAGGTAGATCTCTATGAGATTGACACTAGCCTGGTCTAAAAAGTGAGTCCAGGACAGCCAAGGTAACGCAGAGAAATCCTGTTCTGAGAACAAACAAACAAACAAACAGATCTCCAAACAAATGAAAAAAGAAGCCCACAAAAATCTATTAGTGCCATTCTGCTAAACCAGCATAACTCCTCACTACATTTTAAATCTTATCCTTATAACCACAGATAAGCGTAGCCACCACCCTTCATCAAAGAAATCTCTCTTCACAGCAAATGGAGACCATCACATAGTATCCCTCTTACAGGAAGCATTCTCCACTTTAGAGGACACATCTTATCAACTGTAAATGCACTGGATTTCTCTTCACGTTGGAGAGCATGCCCATCCTGACACACTTAAGAACACAAAATGTGCCTGTCTCCTCGTGAGGTAGTTACGTGTGTAAGAAGAGAGCCTGTAGTGACATGACGCGTGCCTGTTTCTGTTACTTCTCTATTGCTGGGACGAGATACCTTGACCAAGGCAATTTATAGAAAAAGGGAGTTTACTGGAGTTTATAGTTTCAGCAAGTTTTGGTCCATGACCCTCATGGTGGGGAGGATGGCAGTAAGCACCCAGGCACAGGGCTGGATCCCTAGCTGAAATCCTATACCCTGGTTCACAAAGCACAAAAAAAAGCAGAGAGAGAGAGAGAGAGAGAGAGAGAGAGAGAGAGAGAGGGAGAAACAGAGACATAGAGACAGAGGCAGAGAGACAGAGAGACAGAGAGACAGAGACAGAGAGACAGAGAGACAGAGAGACAGAGACAGAGAGACAGAGACAGACAGACAGAGACAGAGAGAGAGAGAGAGAGAGACAGAGAGAGAGAGAGACAGAGAGAGAGAGAGAGACAGAGAGACAGAGAGACAGAGAGACAGAGACAGAGAGACAGAGACAGAGACAGAGACAGAGAGACAGAGAGAGAGAGACAGAGAGAGAGAGAGAGAGACAGAGAGAGACAGAGAGAGACAGAGAGACAGAGAGACAGAGACAGAGAGACAGAGAGACAGAGGCAGAGAGACAGAGAGAGACAGAGAGAGAGAGAGACAGAGAGAGACAGAGAGAGAGAGAGACAGACAGACAGACAGACAGACAGAGAGAGAGACAGACAGAGAGAGAGAGACAGACAGAGACAGAGACGGAGACAAAGAGAGCACTAAGTGGAAATGGTGTGGACTTTTTGAAACCTAAAAGCTCAACCCAATGACACACCTTCTTTAACAAAGCCAGGTGTCCTAATTCATAGCTATCAGGTCCTCCAGTTGGGGACTATCTGAGCCTCTGGGAACCATCCTCATTCTACCGTGAAGAAGTGTGTATGGGTCCCTGCTTCTTACTTTTCTTTAGACTGGTCCATAGAACTTCTGGTACAGTGAAGAAGAAGACTGACTAGGGGTGATAAGGTATTTTAAATCTGTCCCTAATGTTACAATTTTGGCAAAAGTAACTTTTGTCATTTTGCACGATTTTGATGCATTTCAAGTTTGGGATTTAACCATACATCCCACGAGCGAAGGGAAATAAACTTTAAAATATGGAGGAAATTTTATTTGCCAAACCCATTGTTGCATATTAAATGCTATATGTTTTATTAATATGCTCTCCTAGAGTGGTCAATATATAGAGTATTCATTTCTATGAAAGTCATTAATTGATCAGGTACTTCATATCCCTCCGGAGAACTGGCAATTATTTGCACAGGAAGAAGTCAAGAAACCAATGGAAATTAATTTGGAATGGCTGTCTCTATATCATTTAGATTTTACAAGGTATCTTCACAATTTCCTCCAAGCTGAAACTGTCCTTTTGATGTACTGCTTTAGCATGAAGGTCAAAAACAATAGGTTTGATTTGTCATCCTTACCTTATTAATCCTCAGTTGGTTCATCAATATAGATTTCTATCAGTAGCTGAGATTTTTTTTTCCTTGTCACCCTATACGCGGAATCTAAGAAGTATCCCATTGAGTGGCTGAGATCCCTCTGGGCCAAACATGAGTGTAAGTGAGGCTGTCACTCATCACCATCTCCCTCTGAACTCCTATTATGATATTTCCATTTCTTGATATGTGGAGGAATTCTTTTCTACCAAAGAACTATACAGGTCAATGGAAGTCAGAGAGGCTTTGAGATATGCATTAACAGGGGTCGGGGAGTTAGAGGAAGGGATCTGATTCTGGAACCTGATATCCAGTCTCTGGTTTCTGTGTTCTCTGCCATGCACAACACACTCAGCATTAACGGTGCTAAGTAAGCATAACTTCATTGTTTTCCTTGTGTACAACCATAATAATCTTTTTATAACCCCTATTGTTTTAATATCAATTAAACACTTCTATAAGCTATCTCTTTGCATGATGGAGAAGTTTGGTAATAAGTATCTCAGTGGAATTTTAATATTATCCCCCTATTTGATTTCATGCAGACTTGTACATCCCTTAGCCTTGTTGAAAGCCCTCCCATAGTCTCATCCTACCTTTACTCTGTGCATGTACTGCAGTCAGATGACTGGGTGTGAGGTTTTAGTTACATAAATTATGATGAGGTTGTATTCATGTGTTCATGAAATGCATGTGTATACACATATAGAAACGCACATGCATATATGTCAATTAATGTAAAAAAGCTGTGAATGAAAGAGAATAATGAAAAAAATATATGGAAGAGTGTGGAGAGAGGAAAAGGAAAAAAAGAAATGAAATGATATGATTATACTCTCCAAAACAATAAAGAAAGTATATTTTTATTATGAGATTTCCTTAGCAGATATCTCTGGAACCTGACAGTAGTCTTATTACAAAACTTGTATCCTTCTTAGAAATTTGAACAAATTTGTTGTTTAGGTGAGAGGTATTTGGTAGTTATTTTTTTGTTTTGTTTTGTTTTGTTTTTTTGACATCTTCAAAACAAGAGAAAATATAAATCATGAGTCACATACACAAGTAAGTTGATAACTGTACTTCAGTAGCAGAATGGAACTCATCAGCAAGTGGAAAATGACAAGAGTTTCCTGAAGATGAAGGTAGAACTGGTGGGGGGCGGGGGGGGCAGGGAAGGATGGGGGAGGGGTGGAGAGGCTCGAAGAGGAAAGAGGGGGCGGGGATCAGGCTGTAAAGTTGTTAAATAAACGAAAACAAAACAAAACAAAAATGACTGCAAACACCTTGACTGAGCACCTTGAGCCCGTTGGGTTAAAGAAGAAATCTCGAGAAATACTGTCTTATTCATCAGCAGAGTCTTAGAATATTCACAGATGCCAGGGAACAGAATGAAGGTAACTCCAATCCCAGTGTGTAGACAGGGAAGGATCTGTAGGAGTCGAGTCTCCTAGCTTCATGAACGAATCTTCTCTTTATTCACCGTTTGACCTTAGGGTAAATCATAACTAGAGACAACCAGCTCAGAAACTAACTGAAAGAGTAGCATGAAATGCCTAAGGAGGCTTAGAAGGATCCAAGTTCACACACAGAGAAGACAACCGGCCTGCACTTGATGGACACAACTGGCTGACTAGGTATTGATTTCACCTGAAGGCTTGACAGTTTAGTTCTCTCTTGGATGGTATGAGGTATCCTTTTATTGTGCTGTTGTGGCATAGCTGTTGTGTGTCTGGCTTGAAGTCTGGAGAGCAGATGCTGTAGGGGTGTGTGGGTTATATGGAATGGGTTCTCTGTTGACGTGAAGCAGAGGTGGTGAATCAAATCCTTTCGCCAACTCAGAGTGCCAGACGAGCGTTTCACAGTGAGGCCAATAGGAAAATGATGCACTTAATTATGTAAATCAGCAAGTATTTCTGTGGTGAGAGTGAATTGTAGGGAAGACATACGAAGGGATTCTGGGAAATGCTGAAATTTAATTTTGTTTTAAGTCGCAATTCTGTGCTGTCTCTTATGTAAATAATTTAAGGCTGCATTCAACTACAGAAACGTGACAAGGGATGTGATCATGGCCTTTTAAAAGGTAACAATATGAGCATGGCAATCAGGTATCCAAACATTTTCTGGCACCAGGATATCTCTTTTGCTATTCAGTGGGTGATTCTTCAAGTGTAAAATCAGTAATTCACCAAAGACCACTCCCAGGACCAAGTAGGGGGGAGGATGTCCTATCTGGCTACATGGTATGAAGTCATGAAAATCAGTCAACTCAATGGAGGCTTCATCCAGAAGCTCCAGTGTGTATGGAGAGGAGGAACTGAGAGTACAACTAGGAAAAAAAAAACATAGGGGAGTCTTAAATTTTCATTAATTTAAAAATATTTCCAGATAATCCCTTTTTTCTTTATTGAATATTGGATTTTATTATTCTGAGTATATTTCTAGGAATTATAGCTTGACCACATTTTATAGTATTATTTTTAGATTTTTTTTTTTTTTTTTTTTTTTTTTTTTTGGTTTTTCGAGACAGGGTTTCTCTGTGTAGCCTTGGCTGTCCTAGACTCGCTTTGTAGAGCAGGCTGGTCTTGAACTCAGTGATCCGCCTGTCTCTGCCTCCCGAGTGCTGGGATTAAAGGCGTGCGCTACTAAGCCCAGCTTATTTTTAGTTGTTTTTTTTTTTTTTGAAGAATCTCTATAACAGTTTTTGCAGTGATTATACAAATTTACATTCTCATCAACCGTGTTTCCTTGTCCGGCTGTACCCTCTTCAGCGTTTGTTTCTCTGGCTTTCTGTTTTTATTGGAAATAGATTTGTTTTCATACAATATGTTTTGATTATGACTCCCCATTCTCCAAACTTTTCCAAGATACTCCCCTCCTTACCACCCAACAAATCTACGTTCTTTCCTCTCTCTCTCATTAAACTATAAGTGGGCATACAAAAATAATAAATTAAAATAAGATAATACAAAAACACACCAGAATAGAAGCAATACAGCCATAGAAAATTATATATATATATATATATATATATATATATATATATATATATATATATATGTGTGTGTGTGTGTGTGTGTGTGTGTATGCAGTGATACACATGTTCAGACACACAGAATTTCCATAAAACCACAAAACTGGAAACTACAATATATAAGTAAAGAACCTGCAAGGTTAAAAAAAAATCAGTTTTTCCAACAAAGATAATATATTACCCGCAAGCTATACAATTCTTAGTCTGACTTGATGATTAAGGATATATAAACTAGAAATTCTTAGTAAAAGAAATGGTCATTTCCATTAACTGGCACGAATTCTCCTTAAACAGGACAATTCTGTGATGGTTAGGTTAACTGTTAACCTGACAGAAATCAGAATCGCCTGGGTGATTGTCCTGGGGTGTGGCTGTAAGACACATATCTAAAAATCTAGTGACTGTTTGTTTAACCTAAGAGGCAAAGTTCACATCTTTCTTTTTCATTATGTTATTATTATTGTATATTTTTTAACATCCCAACCAATTTCTTTTCCTCGCATTCCTCTTAGCTTCTCCCCACCTCCTCTGTCCCCACATCCACGCCTTCATTTTCTCTTCAGAATTGACATGAGAAGGTACCCGTGCCTTAGCAGCTGTTCTGAATTGTATAAGTTGGAGAAGGGGGGGGGGGCTGAGCTGCGGGCTGTAGTGTTTGTCTCTCTCTGCTTCTTCAGTGCTGATGCAATGTGGTCATCTCACTTGAGGTCCCTCTGTGGTGAACTTCTCATCAGGATGGACTGTACTCAGGAAGTGTGAGTCAAATTAAACCCTTTCTCTTTTAAGTTGTTTTGGTCAAGAGTGTTTTTCTCAACAACAAAGAAAGAGACAAAGGCAATTCCTGTCTTGCCTTTTCACATGCCTGCCAAATCTGTGTTGTAGAAGTTCAAAGTCACTGGACTAATGGGGGATAATTAAGAGGAAGATACTGAACACAGGCTGAGATGAGGCTCCATGCCAGTGTTGCCAGGACTTTGAATCCGAGCGCAGGTTACGTGAGATTGGGACTCTAAGGTTTTGACCTCTAGGATTTCTTCTGTATTTAAGATTTTAAGGTTTAAGGAAGAGACATGTTCTTCACAAAATTGTCTTCGTACTGTTGTTGTTAAGTGAAATTAGCTATAGTCATGATCTAACTAATCATAGTTGTCAGAACACACGTTGACCCAGGAACATGGGCTGCCTGCAAGTTTACCCAGAGGATGTACCTTTACAAATCAAGAGAAAGTTTAAGAATTGGTTCAATTCTTCCAGTTAAGGGAAGACAATAGTGTGATTGGACTGCCATATTGAGTCTTGATTCCTCTCTGATTTTTTTATGATTCTTTTCTTTTTTATGTTTTATTCATTTTTTAATCTTTTTGTTATTATATTTTTATTTTTACATATAAATTCTTATTATTACACATATAAACAATAAACTATCTACAGCAAAAAGAACCACAAAGCCATCAGGAATTATATAAATGTTACATTCAGAGTGTTTTGGCTATTTGTACTTAGCAGCTTGGAAGAAAACATCTGTCCTATCTTGGTGCATCTGAAATTCTAAATGTAAGTCAATATCTATCACATCTCCTTATTATCAATTTAAAACATCTATCTAGACCTAAAAACATCCTAACCACTAAACAACTAAGCTTAATTGTAAAAATAAACTATCTGTTTTTCAGCCCCATCAGATATTTGAAAAGGAATTAAATTAATTACCTGAATATAGAGGGAGTACAGGTTAGCAGCTCCCCAGATGAGAAGACGACAGAGACAGTTTGCTGCCTCAACAGTAATTCACATTTAAATTTCCATACTTTAAAACTTTGAAGCATATCCTTGGATATTTGACATTTCCATTCAAGGTCACATTAGTCAAGTATTGACTTATAACTGATATTCAAACAGTGACATGGGGCCAGAAGGGAGGTGAAAAGGTTGTAGGGATGGTCACTGATACTATTTTTCTAAGTTGTTAATGTATTAGAAGGAGTGATAACCATATTCTTAAGTAATGGTCTGCTCACCAGGATGGAGAAGTAATGAGTCGTTAGCTGTAAACTGTTGCCAACCATTAGAAGCATCTTCTCCTCTCACAGGTACTGACCTCTGGCAAAAAACACAGTGGGAAGTGTAGAACATAGCGCTATCACAGCAGCAGCCATAGCAGCGGTTTACACATAGAGCCAGTCATACATGGAAGAAAAAAATGCTCAGCTGGACTCCATATTCCAAGCATTGTGAAGTCAGCATGGAAAGTCACTCTATTAGGATCTTTATATTTTCTTAGAGTTTTCAATTAACTAATGGCTGTTTGTGTGTGTGTGTGTGTGTGTGTGTGTGTGTGTGTGTGTGTGTGTGTGTGTGTTGGATGAGTTAGAATGGGTCACCCAAAATAATAACAAATATCTAGTAATCTATGCAGAGTTGCTTGACAACATTATGAAAGTGTGTAGCTGCGGTGATTTACAAGGATATTTCTTTAAATTGACTATGATTGATAAGTGATTTCTGCAGAAATGGCTGAGTTGTAGTAATGGAAAATATAAGCAATGGAACACTAAATATTGTAAAGAGAGATCATATTTTAAGATAAGGAGCTAAAGTTACCTCCATCAGTGCTAGACTCTGAGTTTGTGGATGTATTTATGCTCTCTACTATAAATGTCACATCAACTTTGAGAAGTTGGTAATGACATTATTCTTTATCAGAAGAATTTTCTGAAGACAAACGTACTTAAAGCTTTTAGACATGACTTTCATGGTAAAGTAAACAGGAGTCTAATTTAAAGCTTGAGATAATTAGCTCCATTGTTACACTTTTTTCCAATTCTCAAATCTAGACTGGGAGGGGTAACTTAACACACAATTCTAAAGTCTCTTCCTTTGATGGCTTTCAATCACTGTCAAGGCCAATGTCCCCATTCCTGTCCCTTTTGGTTGCATACGAGATAATAAATACATAAATGTTTTCATTAAAATTTTTTGCTTGATTTAAAATCTGAGTAGTTATTCCATTGTGTAAATGTATCACAGTTTTTTAAAAATCAATTCTTTGGTTGAGGGATATTTAGGTTGTTTCCAGATTATGGCTATTATGAATAAAGCTGTTGTGAACATAGCTGAACAAGTATCCTTGTATGGTGCAGCATCTTCTGGGTATGTACTTAGGAGTAGTACAGCTGGTCAGATAGAGCTATTCTCAATGTTCTAAGAAAGCGCCAGGTTGATTTCCAATGTGTTTGTACAAGTTTGCACTACCATCAGCAATGGAGGAGTGTGTTCCCCTTTCTCCACATCCTCGCCAGCCTGTGCTGTCACTTGAGTTTTTGATCTTTTCCATTCTGACAGGTGTGATACGGAATCTCAGAGTTGTTTTGATTTGCATTTCCCTGATGACTAAGGATGTTGAGAATTTCCTTAAGTGCTTCTTGGCCATTTGAGATTCCTCTGTTGAGAATTCTCTGTTTAACTCTGCATCTCATTTTTTAAATTAGAGTTGAGACTGACCTGATGAGAAAGAGCCAATCCCTGACACTATTAACAATACTCTTCTATGCTCACAAACAGGAGCCTAGCACAGCTGTCCTCTGAGAGGCTACACCCAGTAGTGATCCAAACAGATATGAAGTGTAGGGAGTCTTGTGGAAAAGTGTGTGTGTTGGGGATTAATAGAAGGACCTGGAGGTGATAGGAGCTCCACATGAAGTCCAACAGAGCTGACTAACCAGGGCCCAGAAGGTCTTATGGAGACTGAAGCACCAACCAAGGACCCTAAATAGACTTTACCACCTACACAGATATAGCAGATAGGCAGCTAAGTCTTCATGTGGGTCCCATAGTAAGGGCAGTGTGGGCTCGCTCTGACATGGACTAGGTTGCCTGCTTTTTGATCATTTCCCCCTAGCAGAGCTGCTTTGCCAGGCCATAGGGGGAAAGGACTTGCTCAGTCCTGATGCAGCTAGATGACCTGGGCGGGGTGGATGAGTGAGGCTTTCCTTCTCTGAGGTATAGGAGAGAGGAAATGGAGGAAGAAGGAAAGAGGGTGGGACCAGGAGGAGAGAAGGGAGGGGCTATGAATTGGATGTAAAGTGAATAAATAAATTAATTAATTAAAAATTCTTCACTTGGTGTGAGTAGACAAAAAGGTACAGAAGTAAAGATAGCTTCCACTTGAATATCCATTGAACGTCAGTCCTTACCTGCATGTAGATATTGTTGAATGGTTCCCATAATTCACAGCAATAATAAAAATTAAACAATTATTAATCTTATACCGTACTAGATATTATTTTAACCTCTCTGCATGTGTAGCCTTATTGGTTTAAAATAGCAACCCTAAAGCTTGATGTGGGTGAATTGTCCATCCAAATTTGTCATACCTTGAGTCTTCATTTTGCTCTCTTCTAATAGGCCTACCACTCATAAGGGAAGAAGCATCTGAGGGCTGATTGCCCTGTGGTGAGCCACGGAAGTGGCGCCATCTACTTGCTTACTTTCAACATAGTAGGTGTGCATTACCTCAACATAGTAGGGGTGCATTACCTCAAGTGGAATGAAGTGCGTTTTATATTCTTGACAGGGTTCTTATTTCATCCAGTTTGGATTTTTATTTCCCCTATCATGTATCAATGGTTTGATTAACCCAAAAACAACGTAACAAGCATATTCTACCCACTGTTAAGAATAACTAACACTTTGTACTATGAATTTGTAATTTCTGTTTTCATCCAAAAGTTCAGTGTTTAGACACAGCTAAAGAATCAAAGTGCTAATTCATTTCTCAGTCTTCCTCCCTCATATATAACTTACATATTTGTGCTAGTATGTTTGTCCACATATATCTTCATGTTTTTATTCCATATATTTATGTATAGCTTTTCTGTATTTTTAAATTTATGGAAGTGATATATTATTCTATCATTTTGCATTTTTCACTGGAATTATAGTTCAAAAATATCTCTCATTTTTACATAGAGCTAACACTCTTTAATGGTTGAAATGTTCTATTATAAATAAATCATAATGTACTTATCCATTCCCTTGCTGAAAGAGTTATAGCATCAACAACATCTTGGCTTTAAATAGCACTGCAATAAATATCTTTGGACATATGCTCAAAAATGTCTCCAGGGAAAGTAAAAAGAAATAGACTTGCTTGATCACAAAATATGCATGTACTCCTTTATAGAGACTTCTCAATCACAGAGTATGTATGGTTTCTTTCCTAGAGGTCGCTCAATTATTTTTCGAAGTGGCCACAGCAAGTTGTAGCCCAACAGCAGAGTATTATTATCCCAATTTTTATTTTTGATTGCTAACCACTGTTATCAGATAGATTAACTGTTAACAATTTCATGAATACATTGGTAGCATTTATGCCAGTGTTTGCTCTGCTGCTAAGGTTGCAGTCCACCATGACTGGAAAGTCCTGAGCACAGCGCTGAATGGAGGACTCCCTTGGTCAATTAGGCTTCCTCTTCTCTGCCTGACATCACCTGGAGAATGTCTCTAGGTAACAATGCCTAAACACTTCTGTAGTATGACTTTTGACACAATTCCTTGTAAATCACTCTCCCACTGCAGCCCATAGGATAATTAGGTACCGTGTTCCAATTCCTATGATAAGACCATGCTGCCAAGTGCAGATAAGGCATCCCTGAACTCCTGTCCCAAGCCAGTAGTGTACATCTGCCCTGGGAACCCTCCACCACTCCCCAAGGTGAGCCTTTGCTCACCATGAATAAAGTTGAGCAGTTTCACGGAAGCTGGTCCCAGAAAGCTTTATTCCATGGGCCTTCCAACCATGCTATTCATTGCCTGGCAACCAGTGGCCAGTGGGGATCCAAGGTTGGAAAAGGAAGCCCCACAATGGTGAGGTAGACCAAATAGACGGAGGATAGGATAGCAGGAAAGGGAATGGATAATTAACATGAAAGACCTACTACTGTAAACACATCTTAAAATACATATATTCTCATACATAAAAGTTTCAATGGATTTGCTGTGTAACTAATTAGGTGACAATTCCTTACTAGACACCAGAAGCCAGGAATAGTTTACTTCTTTTCAAATTGTTCCATAGACCACCAAACATTACAGATATTGCCAATGCTCTCAATAACTCTCCAGGACTTGGTAATAGTGCCATACTGATGAAGAAAATACATACTTGAGTCATAGAACATGGAGAAATCTACTTGGTATTCACTTGGAAGCCTCCTTCCTGCTGGCTAGTAAGGGAAGGTACAATGCATCCTATCTGAGAAGCAAAAATAATGATCAGTTTTAGCTAGATGTGAGCCCCGTGAGCTACAACAGTGACCAGCCTAGCAAGACATGTTCCATGTTTCAATAGTGACAAAAACGTTGCAGGAGTAACCATCCATCTTTTGATTAGATATAAGGCTTGCTCCACAAGATAAAACCTATCCCTGGGGAATATTATCAGGGTCAACAACCTGTGGCTAGATATGTCATAGGCCTTAGGGAATAACTCTCTCTGTTGCTCTGCTAAATGGACACAGTATTATATTGAATCTTAGTGATTTGAAGTTATACCCATGGATTAGCGACTCTCCAATTCTTACCAGAGCAGCGGCTTTTTTTTTTACCATAGATAGTAATTAATACAAACACTGAAAACTAGTCAAGACATAAATAATAAAAGACTTTGGAATGTTCATCCTTAAATGGAACATGTAGGTCGCCACCTTCCTCTTAGTGCATAGGACACATATGACTATAAGGAAATTATGTTTTCTGGACACTGCAGTGTATTTGTACATGTGAACTCATAGAAAATGCATAATCTGGACATAAAAATACCACCTCTAGCCAAAGAGCTATAGGAAATCAATATCAACTGGGCCGAGTCAGTTTTCTTTATGAATGGGGCACCTAGTGTATCAACAAAGCTCCAGTGGAAAGACATAATGCCCAGAGGATATGGCCAGCATAAATTAGACTTGATATACTTTTTTAAAAAGAGAACAGAAATTTGCATGGGTAGTGAAGGGAATGTGGATCTATCTTGTAGTAGTTAGAAAAGGATGAAGATGATCAAAATAATTGTATGAAATTCTCATACCAAGTGCTATAAATAACATTGTAATTGGATAAAATGGAGTGAAATGTACTTATGTAGCCCTAATGTAAAATAGTAAATTGCACAATTAGTAAAGAAAATTTGGTGGGGTAATTTTTCATTTGTTCTATGTATAATTTAGCATTCATTTTAGGCAGGTTACCTCGTTGTATATAAGATCATATTTTTACTTTTACTTTCATTTTAATATTCAGTATACAAATTATTTATTGGCTGCATATTTGACTACTCTCTGCATTCAGTATGTATAGCCTATGGAAATATAAAAATTCTTATATCAAGTAAAATTGTTGTCAAGTCTTTTTCTGTGTTTGTGCTGTGGTAAAGATTGAACACAGGCTTTGAATACCGAAGAAGGTACACTCTATCACTGAGCCACATCCATCACCGTAAAACTTTAGTGAAAGGAGTTTATCTCACTTGTCAAACCTTATCAATTATCAAGCATTTCTTCTCATATCTTTACAGAGTTTTGCTAAGCTCGTTTGCTCTGTTCCTTTTTCTTGTTGAGCGCTTTATTTCTATACTTGACCCTTTAGTTTTAAGTTTAATTTACCCTTTTCAAAATGTCAATGTATAATGATCTATATCCCTTCATTTTCTTCAAGAGTCTTCTTGATTTTGAGCTCTGTGCTGGCTAATTTTATGTCAACTTGACACAGGCTATAGTTATCTAAGAGGAGGGCACATCAATTGAGAAAATGTGTGCAAAAGATTGAGCTGAAGGCAAGCTCTTAGAGCATTTTCTTAATTAGTGGTTGATGTAGGAATGCCCAGTTCTTATTGCGGGTAGAGATATCTCTGGGATGGTAGTCCTGGATTCTATAATAAAGCTGGCTGACCAAGCCATACACAGAAAACAAGTAAGCAGCACCCTTCTATGGTCCCTGCATTAGCTCCTGCCTCCAGGTTCCTGTGCTGTTTGAGTTCTTGTACTGATTACCTTCAATAACGAACAATGATATGAAAGCGTAAGCCAAATAAACCCTTTTCTCCCCAGGTTGATTTCAGTTATGGTGTTTCATCACAGCAATAGTAATGATTGCTATCCTAAATAAGACAAACTCTTAAGAGCTCTGTGGATTTGAAAATTAGCTCGTTATATATTATTCAAAATAATTATATTATGATTGTTATTTGAAATTGCTTTGTTTTAATAGTAATCAGAATAAAAAGCAGATTGGCTTTAATTTAAGTATTCTCAGTTTTTGTTGAGGTTTTATCAAAACATTTGAAATATACATTTTTAGTTAAATAACAACATAGCTAAACATAATTAATGGTTCTACCCTGAATAAATTTATAGGATAGGCACAAATAAATAAGGAAACATATGGGCTGACTTTGAAGACCAGGGAACTATTATAAACTTTGTCTGGCTTAAAAGAAAATCCAATCCCTTTGCTGATAAAATGAGTTGGAACACATAACCCAAAAAATCAAATGGAAGAGGTTGCTTAAAAGGATATAAAACATTTCAATATATTCCTGGCAATAAAGCTTTGAAATTAATCATTTCTGACAATTTTATTACTTAAAGCAATTAATCATTCTGAGTAATTGTTTTCCAAATGGTTATCTTTTCTTGTTCACATCTCAAAAACTCAACATTTCTACATATTCTTGACCCACAATTGTTTCACGATTTCCAAATTATTCTATGTTTGGAACCCTTATTATGCATCAAAAGAAAATAAATTTTGTACCTAAGGGTCAGGTAACACCATGGAAGAATTGGAGTAAACACTGTAAGAGGCAGAGGCTGGGAAATCTTCTGTGAGACTGTGACTCCTTGAAGTGATACAACATCTCAACAATAGGGCTGCCTAAAGGAGACCCGAACAACGAATAATGTTGATACACATGACAAATGTGGAAAAGGGAAATGTCACAGACTGTACCCATAAACAAAGATCAATAGACAACTAAGGAATGTGGAGGGCTGGAGAAATAACCTTCCACGGAGAAAAGCCCCCTAATTGGTTATCCAAAACCAATTGGTCACCTCTAAAATCATAGACAAACAAACAGCCAATAAACAGAGAATAAAGAAAAAAAAACCCATCTAGCTCAACTTTGAGAGTTCTGAGAGTATCTGTACTTGTCGGGGTTCTCTAGAGGAACAGAACTGATAGAATTAATAAATATATATGAGGGATTCATTAGAGTGTTTTAGAAGCCGCGGTCCAACTAGTCCTACAATAGCTGTCTACAAGTGGAAAGGCCAAGAACCCAGGAGTTGTTCTGTCCATGAGGCTGGACACCTCTGCTAGTCTTTAGAATATTCTAGAATGTCAAAGAAGTAGGCTCTAATACCAATGAAGGAATGGGCTATCAAAGAGAGAAAGCTTCCTTCTTCTTTACCCTTCATATAGGATGCTAGCATGTGTGGCTCAGATTAAAGGTGGATCAACCCAGCTCAGAATATCCAGATCAAAGGTGTCTTCCCGCCTAAAAGGACTCAGATTAAAAGTGGGTCTTACTGCTTCAATGATTTAATTAAGAAAAAAAAATCTCTCTCAGGTGTAGCAAGCTGGTTGGGTTTTAGTTAATTCTAGATGTAGTAACATTGGCAACCAAGAACAGCCATCACAGTAGACATCATTCAAAACTGCTGGTTATCTGAAGCTTTGCAGTTGCCATTTCCCCCAAGCATTGAAGCAATGTCTGCAGTTTCCACTGTTTCTGTTCTCCATTCACTGCTAACACCAGCACACCCTGCCTTCCACTCCCTCTCCTGTTTATTCTCCAGCCAGACAAAGGCTAGAAGTCCATCACTTTACTCTCTTGCTGGCACTCCCAGGTTTCAAAGGCACTGTCTTTCCCTCTGAGCCACCTTGAAGAAGTTTCAGTCTTAATTATTAACATTATGTCCCTCTTAACTTTCTTCCCTAGTCTTGCATTGCCTTGAATGTCCAGAAAAGAGATAGAGCAAGGCATGTTTTACAGAGTCAGCTTTAATGGCATCCATGATCTTTTGCTCAGCATTTTGCTAGATGTTTAATAGTGTAAATATATTATATATAATAAACTATATATACTACATGTACTATTTACATATAAAACTATGTATATTATTTTATAAAATGTATATACTATATATACTTTTTAATATATAACTTTCATATACTATTAAAACATCCCTATATAACTGTACATATAAATATACATATATACTAGTTTAAACATATATATATATATATATATATATATATAAAAATGGCAACTTTTTTTTCCTAATTAGTGTAATCTATTCAACAAGTACAGCTGCCCTGTCCTTGATTTTAACACCATTCAACCAATTAGCAGTCCTTTCCTGTTTTATTTATTCTTTGACTATTTCATATAATATGATCTGATCATACCCATTCCCTTCTCCCTAATCCTCTCAAATCTTCCCACATCTTCCTACTCATCAAAATTCATGGTCTCTCTCTTTTCTTTCCCTAACAGAACAGAAAACAAAACAAAACAAAACAAACAAAACAAAAACCTAGATTCCACTTTACGTTTGCTGACTACTCAAAAGCATGGTTGTCTTAGTTAGGGTTTCATTTCTGTAAAGAGACTCCTTGACCACAGCAGCTGTTTTAGGAAAGTATTTAATTGGGCCTGGCTTACAGTTACAGAGGTTTAGTCCATTATTCTCATGATGGGAAGCATGGCAACCTCCAGGCAAACATGGTGCTAGAGAAGCTGAGAGTTCTCCATCTTGATCTGCAGGCAGCAGGAGATTGTGTGCCATATTGAGCAAAACCTGAGCATAGAAGACCTCAAAGCATGCCCCACAGTAATACACTTCCTTCAACAAGGCCACACCTACTCCAAGAAGGCCACACCCCCTAATAGTGCCACTCCCCATGGGCCAAGCATTCAAACACATGAGCCTATTTGGGCCAATCCTATTCAGACCATTGCAGTGGGACCCGCTCTGGAGTGTCATTAATGTAGCCAGTGTCACTCCATTAATGTAGCCAGTAATTTTCCATCTCCTAGAATCTAAAAATTGCCAATAGTAGTGGCACTTCATTCCCTTTCTTATTTGGGATTTTCCTTTCCCGTCTTGAGTTGATATAGGTCTTGTGCATGCTATTACATTCTCTGTGAGTTCATATACGCGTCTGCCCTGTCATTTCTGTAAATGGCTATTTCCTTGAAGTCATCTGCCATCTCTGGCTCTTACATCTTTTCTCCTCCCCACTCCCCACCTCCGCTGTACACACACATCTTCTGCCTAGGTCTCTGAGGCTCGGAGAGAGGGGGTGTCATCTACACACCTCACTTAGAGAAAAGCATTCAAAAGTCTCCTGTTCCCTACATGTTGTCAGGTTGTGGGCTTCCGGGTTTTGTTTGTTTGTTTGTTTTGTTTTGTTTTGTTGTAGTTGTTTGTTTTGTTCTAATCATGTACTTACTGTAACAAGAAGCTTCTTCCCTAAAGGCTGAGTGATGCCTCATAGGTTGTCTCCACTGACTAAATGAGCAAATTCAAGCCAAGTTAGAATACATCGAGGGCAGCTCTTGGATGGGTCCACCAGTCCCAAGGAATAGGACCAGCAAAGCCGCTATGAAAAGGGTGACCAAAAAAGGCAGGATGGGTTGTTGGAGGTGGGCAAGAGAGAAATCACATGCACAGAGAAAGAGGAGAGAAGAAAATGTGGTGGGTAGGAGGAAGCAAAATGTCTGTACTACATAGTGAAGAGCATCTTGGGGAGAGGAATTCTTGCCCCTGGGCAGCAAAATTTAGTGTAGAGGGGTACACTAGCCATGCTTTCTAACCGGTAGGGACTGAGGAATGCTGGGAGAGCAGGGGGCCAGGTATGCCTTGGTTATGGGCGCCTCAGATCTTGTCCTGTGTCTGAATCCCAACAGTGCCCTGATCTGAAGTTCTGATGTGTGTACTTCGCTCTCTGGGAGCATCAGATAGAAACTTAGAGAAACTTGAATTTTCTTTTTTTTTTCTCCTTTATTAATTTATTCTTGTTACATCTCAATGGTTATCCCATCCCTTGTATCCTCCCATTCTTCCCTCCCTCCCATTTTCCCCTTATTTCCCTCCCCTATGACTGTTCCTGAGGGGGATTACCTCCCCCTCTATATGATCATAGGGTATCAAGTCTCTTCTTGGTAACCTGCTGTCCTTCCTCTGAGTGCCACCAGGTCTCCCCCTCCAGGGGACATGGTCAAAGGTGAGGCACCAGAGTATGTGAGAAAGTAATATCCCACTCTCCACTCTACTGTGGAGAGTGTTCTGTCCATTGGCTAGATCTGGGTAGGGGTTTAAGGTTTACCGCCTGTTTTGTCCTTGGCTGGTGCCATAGTTTGAGCAGGACCCCTGAGCCCAAATCTCCCTATCATGATGTTCTTTTCTTTTAGGTCCTGAGATTCCTAGAGTATGGAAACTACAATTTTAGATGGAAGGAAAACTCTAGGTTTAAATTACTTAACTAAGTAAGATATAGGGAACCTTTGAAGAAAAGGACAAGGAAACAAAGGATTTGTGATCGTTGAGTATGAGTTCCAAAGGCCCAGGGGAAGAATTTGGGAAGGAATTCATGGCTTCATTAGCAAAGGGAAAGTAAGCAGTAGTACTGGCAAATTTAGTACATGGTAGATACTGAAAACAATTCTGGTAGATATAGGCATAACGTGTGTAGCAGTGTGGCATTTCGTTCCTCGTAATAGAAACAGCACTAGGACTAAGGCTCAGTGATTTATTAGATGCAGGACATGGCTTTTGGCCCCTTGAGGCTGCTAATATCAGCTCAATGTAGCATGTGTTAAAGGTTTCTTCCTTACCACCCTGGCTCCCAACTCTATCAAACTGATGGTACTTTTTCTCTTTGTTTCCATGGAAATACAGGTTAGAAAGTATTCTATCAGTAGAGGTCACAAAGATTCCACATAACTTTAAATTTAGTGCACCTGATATTCTCAGTTCTTCTTTTAGTGGGGAGTTGTTGTGATTTATCTTATAAAAAGACTGCTTTAGTCTCACCCCATTTTACCAAATACACTCTCAAGACAATGACTTCCCAAGACAATAGACTACAGTGTCTCCACACTCAAAAGCTAGTATATTCATTCAAACATAAAAATTGAGAGATAATGTTCAAGCTTAAAAAATCTTTCAAATTCAGCATGCCACAATATGTAATTTAAGATATAATCCAATCTGTAAACCTATCTTGTTTCATAAGGCTGTGTTTTCACACACCCATTACAACAATTACATTAAAGACCCAACATTAAAATTGTTAACTATACAGCAGCTGAATTAATTTAAAATCTGTACATGATTCAGTATGGCATGTTAAATGAAGTGTGAATCAAGCATGACACACAAAACATTCGAGCAAAGAGGTTTGAAACTTTTGTTAAAGTCCATCCAGTCCAGGACTTTGCTCTATGGAATAGAATTTGTCTTTTTAATGTTTATGAATACTTATATCCTACCATTTCCAAATTTCTTGCTTCTTTTTCTTTTTGACATTGTCTTTCATCTTGAGCATACCCATGTCCTAGAAACATTCCAATTTTTTAACTGCTGGTTACAAATTTCCTGTTGCAGAAAGTCATCACAAGCTAAATTCTTTTCTTGTATAGGTTTTTTGAGTTTTTTTTTAAATGTGATACAATATAATAGTTGGTAAATTTTGAATGAGATCATTTCAGATTTAGATGTCAGCTTTGTCCCTTAGTAGTTCTGTGGTATTGGCAAATTGTCTGAACTCTCAGAACCTCACATATTGAACTTTCTTCTTGGTAAATAGGGTGGTGATAGCTTCTGCAACCTGTGATTGATAAGCTTCACATGGAACATTTTGTGTAAAGCACCTTACTCAGTGTCAGTGTATGATCGAAAGGATGTCTGCTGCCTGGCCACATCATTTGCTTTGCCTGGCAAACACTGGCGAGCCGCGTCAGCAAGGACTGTTAATGTCTGCATTTCTTCCACTCCTAATATGATGGCTAGGAAAGTTTAAAGAACAAGTCATTCCTTTAAATGTAGGTTTCTCTACATTTATATTGAAAAAAAAACCATCCAATTACGCAACATCTTTAGAAAAAGGAAAAACAATAAAAATGAGATTATAAAACCGTTCTTTCCTATCAGACATACTCAGAATGAAGAAGTGCTCAGTAGAGCAGACGGCAAAGAAAAAGACGGAGAGAAGTCAGTGTCTGTGAAAACACAACCGAGGTGGATTTTGATTGTCTTGGGGGAAAGGAGCCCTCCCACAGTCCAGAAAAGACATGTATGTTGCCTCTGTCTTAGAATTTGAAATAAGTCTGAAATTCACCTCCATCCTGTTTTCTACCTTGAATTTCTTATCTGCCTTCTAAGGTAGCAAAGTAACAAAGAAAGATTTCAATTGTTTAAGTAAAAAACCTACTGTGTCTAGCAGGTTTTCTTTGGAGAAATATGATCTAATTAAGAATAAATGTTTTGCATTACACTCATTTGTCCATGACTGGGAAGAGGCTCATTTCATATTCATAAAACCTACTCTTATCCGATTCTTCCAGATGACCAGCAAACAAGAATAAAAGTACCCATGTTCACATAGACTTGGGATTGATTGCTGGTCATCTCATTTATAGATTCTCAGTGTAACAGAGAGATAGGTACAAAACCATGATTGTCCTTATTGGTGAAATATTTGATCATGGAATATCTCACAGCCTTTCTCCTTTAGCAAAAAATGATAAATATCACCTCAGATAGTATCTCACAGGAGAAAAACACTTTAGATATGCTAAGTCAGCAAGCTAATTAAATAGAACTCATTATTAGATTCGTTCCTAACTACCATTAATCAAAACCAGACAAAAGGAAGCTGTGAGTATTTTTGGTAGGTACACTAACATATTATGAAAGTAGGAAGCTGTGAAAGAGTGGTAGATTTAACTCTTCTATACAATTCAAAAGCTGTTCTGTGGTAGTCAACATAAATGTGGAGTCTAGCAACTTGGTGAAGAACTAAGGAATAAGGTTGAAGAGATGATGGCTCATTGTTTAAGACCACTTAATACTCAACTAGAGGACCTGAGTTCTATTCCAAGTACTTAATTTAGGCAGCTCACAACTTCCTATAACTCCATCTCCAGGGCATCCAAAGGTTCTGGATGCTTCTGGCATGCGCAACACACACACACACACACACACACACACACACACACACACACACACACACACCTGATTAAAAATAAAATGAATTTTTGCCATTGTACCAAAGTTCTGGGGAGAAATTATGAACACTGCATTTGCAAACTCAGTTGTCATCAGAATGCCCATCCTCTCCATCCCATGATAACCAAGCATCTATGCTCACTTCCTTGGATGCTTTCCTTAAGCTTCTATTATCTGGGTAGCATTATACGATCCTCTGCTGACACCAGCACAGTAGCACTAATTGCTCACCCTTGCACAACCAGAGTCTAGTGGTGGAGAGCCAATGCCAGCTCTTTCAGCAAAAAAAAAAAAAAAAACCTGATAAAAATCATCCACTACAGGTACCTACAAACCCCAAAGGCTTCCTGATGAAGATGACAGAATTCATTTTGTTTAAGCCACAATGATTTTCCTAGAGGTGCTTGTCAAGTGATGCATAGCATGCAACATTCACCAAATGAATGTTGGTGTAGATGAAAGGAAACAAGAGGTTTCAACAACATGAGAGTCTATGAAATACAGATCGGAAATAGAGGAAAAGTCGTTCAGCAAAATGGAAAGTGACAGGATGAGCTGTGTCTGACTGGCACTTGTGGGCTGTGTGACTAGTAGATTTGGAGGGCTAGGGCTGTATGGCTGCAGAGCTGAGCATGGGTCAGCTTACACAAGCTCTTGGGAGTTACATGAAGAGATAAGGACTT